>NC_044282.2:52299592-52599592 GCF_004027225.2 Strigops habroptila | reverse complement strand
GTAGTCTACATAATATTCTTTGCTGTGTGAGCTGAATCTCATGGACATAATTCAGTTACTTAGACATACATACCTGCTGTCATCTGAAATGCTCTGATACATCCAAACTTAATGTGCAGACTGTTTTATCTATGACATAGGACATGTAACAGATCCACACTCCCCTCTGGAGAGACTTGTGGAGGTGGTGAAACTCCTTAGGCTATCTAAAATGCTGCTAAGTACCTATGTTTTACCTATGTTTAGACAATTGAATCTCAACCTGTATTTCTGAATAATGAATATTGAGAAAGATGGGTATCAAGGTGTCTCTCAAAACTTTCAAGAATTTAGCTAATTTCACCACACAAGATCTTTCTTTTGTTGTTAGGTTTTGATGCCTTTCACTAATGGTTAATTTAGTGCATCTATTTTATAGTACGACAAGCAGAAGTTAAAACAGAAAATAGTGGCTACTTCATTGATATTTAATCCAAGTATGCTTAAAAATGATGGCCAAAGCAGGGAGCTATCAAGTACATGATTACAATGGCTGATGGACACCTGGGATATTTACATTGTCACCACTGTTATCATACATTGAGCATCCTGATTAGAAGTGACTTCCTCTCCCCTGGACCATATAGTAGACCAAACAAGAAGCATGGGTGCTTGAGTATCACCTGAATTGAAAGTCTAAAACTAACAGGCCGTCTGACTGTCACCCGCTGAAAGCAATTGCAAAATACTGTTCTGGAACTCTGTTGTTTGAATGCTTATGTCTTTGAGCAATACCACAGTGATGAGTGGACTGACACACTCTTCATTGCCAATAACTGAGAAGCAATACAATTGCATACTCAAAACACAAACTAAGATGTTTGTGCAGACAAGAAATTCTCTTTCTGCTTATTGTCCAACTTTTAGTTGACTCTAATGCTTTAAAAAAATTCCATATAAATAATTTGACGTGTCTTGCAACAAGTTTTACTTCTAGAAGATTGTAGCAAATTTTTTTTGTTGGATCAATTAATTATTTGAATTATTTGGACTTCAGTGAAAATTATAATACATTCAATTCTCCAGATTTCTTGTAGCCCCGTTTCGGTACTAGAAGCTAGCTATAAATTTTCCATGGACCCTTATGAAGGAGAAAAATCCACTAAATATTTTTATCTGCATATGAGAATTCTATTGATTTACCTATTTTTAAGGCAATGTTTTGCAAACACAGTTATTAACGGAACTAATAATGTAATATACCAAGACTTATTCCCACAAATTCAGCAATACAGTTAGTCGTCCAATATAACCTGTGAAATTAGTCACTGGGCTTTTTCTGTCAACCTAAGAAGTAAGGACACATACTACCTCTGGTGTAGTATGTCTTGTCCTTTTCATAGAGACTTTCAATGCAGAGTATGTCTGCATTTCTGCTGACCCTGTGCATTACAAATCATGAGCTTCATCCTCTCAAAATCATGAGGTTAAAAAAAAAAAATCATAAATCTTGAGTTCTTTTGATTTACTTTCTATCATCAGGGGTGTTAACTTTGAAGTCTTCAGGAGCTTCTTCAGGCTCGATATGTCCTTTCCAGAAAGAATAAAAACAAAGGTTTGCACTTAATCCTGAGTTGAAAAGTGATTTGAAAAAGAGAAACCAACACAACCACTTGCTTGAGGGACCCCTTATGAAAACCGTGAGGGTCCCCAGTGTTAATGCATAACTCACCTATTGTGTTTGACTTTCATAACTACATATTTGTATTTGACATATAACTTTATTAAGTTACCTGGGAAAATACCCAGAATACACTTCAGTGCGCTCCACCATGTTCTGGACTAATTCGGTGTGTCTCTTGTCATGTTTTTGCATTCTCTGCAAGCAATAGTGATGAACCTTCACCTAAGTCATTTTTGGGGGGAAAGTGAAAATATAAGTCACCTTTACTTGCACGTTCCTACTAGGAATGGGCTCTTGCCTGCAATTCAGATGACTTGGCAGCTCAGGGTTTCCCAAGTGTTATTATTTTTTTTAATCACTTTAGGCATCCTTCGTAATTGTGGCTGACTGATGTATGTATACCAGCCAATGCAGAAATTTTCTCTGGGTCAATTAATGTGGCCATAAAATTACCAGATGTGTAAATGCAGCTCTTCTCTTGCAATGCACAAAGGCATTTATCCAAGCTGGAAAAGGATCCAACTGCACCCTGCAGAGTTGAGGCTGTGCATACATGCAAAACTACTTGTGTGGATGCTGAAGAGAATTTAACGCTGAAGCCCCAGGGAAGCAGGACCGGTGTGTGCCCGCTGTGGCTCTCATGGCAATAACAGGCACAGCTTCCAGCTTGGCAGGTTGTCTCAGCCTGAACTTTAGGAGCTAGTGCAGAATAGAGTTCAGTTAGGTCACAAAAGTCGTTCCCAGTCTTAATTCTTTTAAACACAATCCATTCATGTCCTGGATTTACACCACTGTGTACCTGAAGGTTTCAAGGAGGAGAAGCAGGAAGAAACAGGAGTGTATTCAGAAGGTATTAATGGCAATAGTGTGCACATGTGTAAATGTCTCCAGGCTTTTTACCCTTTGAGCCATCATCCTGCAGGCAGTGCAGACAATGTGGGGATTTTGCCCCATCTAATTAGTTTAGATTGATGTGTTTTCAAAACTTTCTTCACAAAGACAAAAGAGAACAACTTCCTTTTCCTAACAAAACGAAGCTTTTATTCTCCTGCTAAGGGTAATTTTCACAGAAGCCCTCTGCTGCTGGAACTGCAAGACTTGTCACTGTTTTCTTAATCTTGTTTTGAAAAGCAGAGATTAACAATACTTTAGGTATTTACTGAGTGTTGTTACCCAAAGGTAATGGGTGAGTGAGCACCTGCTGGTTGATATAGTGCATACTGAAATAAAAATTAATGTATTCTTGCACACACACACAGTTATTCAGAGTAAACTGTCTTACCCCTAAAATATATAAAACTACTGCACATGCAAATATATAGTTCCTACATATGCATAATTATTCATAATAAAACATTACGTGTATTATAAAAAATAGATTAGTTTCATACTTTCTTTTTAAGCAGGAGCTAGATAGCTCTACCTGAAAATTTGTATGAACAACATTATAAAAAAAAGGAAGCGGTAAATACAAGAAAGATTGATCAGAGCGCTTTTTCTGTCATGATCTGTACTTTGAGCTGTAACTGCTCTGAATATTGATGACACTTTTAATTCTACTTATAATCAAACTCTAAATTAATATCATAAGAATATATTTACATTGCATTTTTGGTATGGTAGTTTACTTGAAAACACGGATTTTCATGTTTTTTACATGTCTATTTTCTGCACCTTTTTATGCATGTGATCATTAAGGCAGAAGTGCACCTTATATTCTTTAAAAGGAGCGAAAATTTGTCCCCTCCACTCATATTTGCAAGAGGGGGTTAACTTTGTGAACTCACATTGGCTAAACAATCTGGATTTAGAGTTGCCCTGGGTTAATGGTGCTGGAACTTGCATGGAATCCAATCTTACTGTTTTGAGCTGATGGGAACAAAACCAGACTCACAGTGTAGAAAGCTTGTATTAAACTCTGGTTCAGTAGAAGGCATGGAAAGAATATAGTTTCTTCTTAAAATGATTTATTTAAATTGGTAGACTAGGATTATACTTAAAACCAAGTGTCTAAATGCACCTGTTTAAGTCAGCTTCTTGTTCTCTCAGGTATTTAGGCATTGAATTTTCCCCATTAGCAGCATGATTGACACTGTGGTCCTTACAATAACACATGATTATAACTCTGAAAATAGCAATTACATAAAATGGAAACCAGATGTTGCATGGAATTTGACTCTCTTGGTTTCTCAGTGAAGTAGATGAATTTGTAAAGCAGAAAACCACAATCATTATTCAGATGGATTGTACATGAATTAATGACATAATATCTAAATCATATATGGTTGAAAATAATGATTAACTTCAGCTATCAAGATAAGCTAATGGAAAACAGATTTTTTTTAAGAAAAAAATCAAGGACATGCTTTTTTCAATATATTTTATCTTTACAGAAATTACAAATCCAGACCTGTTTTAACGTTTCTTTATCCTTCAGATATCAAGGATATATGTTAAAAATAAACTCTTCACAACTTTTAACCTCAGGGAGTGAACTGAACAACCGTTTTTGTTGTTTCTCTTTGAAGGAAAGTGGTTTTTTTAATTCAGGCTAGAATAAGTTTGATCAAATTACCTCTCTGTAATGATAGTGTTCAGTGAACAAGCTTCAGCAAAGGTTCAGATTGGTGTCTGTATAGACTACAAGCATCACGGTAATGCTGGGTCCATGCAGCCACGTCCACAATACAAATACAAAACCAGATGCCCTTTGACAGGCCAGCAGAGCAACGTGTTGCTTTTTCAGAACTCTAATGCATTTGTAACAACAAATATCACACACAGATCTCACGCCTTGGTTAGCAGCACCTTAAATAGTTAAATTTATGAAAGCCTTGGCACATCATTTTCACTATCATGTATTCTCAGTGACATCATCATTGCAAAATTAGGAACTTTCTTTCTCTCTTTCTTGCAGATGTGGAAGTTTGAAATTGCATTCCATGGTCCTGTGCCACATTTCATCAGTGTTTTCCTTTGCTTTCTCCAAAGACTGGCCACATGTGGTGTGTAGATTGCTGGTGCTGTTTGGGATCTCATATCAAATACTGCTACCTAATCCCAGGCGGGCCTTGGCGGGCCCACACCTGCAGCTGATTGAATCCTCCCGGAGTCCAAAGGCCTGATTTACAGCATCAAGGATACAGGGCCTGGTTGCAGCTGGGCTCCAGCAGGAAAAGGAAGTTGTTCATCATCTTGTGTGCATTTCATTAACAATAGTGTACCCGATATGTAGCTTATACAATAATTTCAAATCACTGACAGAGACCATTATGGTATTTGGCACTAGGAGGAAAAATACTTCAGGATGGGCAAATTAAACGTGAGCGTGAGGTTTTCATGTGATCCAGTGAAGGTCCACATGCTGATTTACACTGGGAGGGCTAATCTTGAAATATTTTATTTCTTTAACTTTGTCCTATTTCTTTCCGTTTGTCTGATGAGCAGACTGACACAGCACTATGAGCCTCAGCTTGTGAGCATGGGGGATAGCCATTTCAAGTTATAACCCTTTCAGACGAAAAAGCCTGAAAAAGAGAACTGAAGAAAGGGATGATCATATGATGCAGATGTACTGTTGTCTTTAGAAACAATGAACTCACAGTTCAGAAATGAGCCTTGAGATAAATTCTGCCTTTGTCTTGTTGGGACACAAAGGGATTCATCTAACACTATTTTCAGCTGCCCAGATCTACATCAGTTAGCTGTATAGCCATAAGAAGGAAAGGGGCGTAGTTAGGATGACGTTCATTAAACCTGGGTGTCCTACCTTACAGTATCTACAGTCCCATGAATTCAGAAGAGGTTGTGGGTACCTTTTCCTGGCAGGACAAATCTTGCGCTTTCTGCACTGGTCTAAAAGGTTTATGACTGACTATTCAAGGGCTTGACTCATCTATAAGAAAGAATTCTTTATAAGAAAGCTGTATTCCCTATGTGATTGTGTCTTTTCAGTGTTCTGCTAGCTTTCCCCCTTTTTAAGATGACCTAGTTTCTTATTGCAACAGATTTTTGGGGTTGGTTTTTTTTTTTGTTTTACAAAATTATGCTGGGTTTTTTTCTCCACTTTCCCTAATCAGGAGGCTTACAAGAAGGCTCACACAAATTACGGTTGCATATCTGAGCTTTTCAAATTTAAAAGACACAAACTTCAGTTGAACAGTCTCTAAACTGAACTCAAAGTCTTTTTTTTTTTCAGAAACAGTTAAGTAGTTTCCTGGCTAAATGGTACTATTTACACTCAAAAGTCATTGAACTTCTGCAATTGCAGTGTCAAATGTAATTTAGATTAGAAGGTATTGAGCTGAAGAATCTTTAAAAATTCCATCCAATATCTGTACAAATCAAACTTAGTTTTGACATTGCTAGGAGAGATAACACAAAGACAATTCTAAACTCTCTTTACTTGGTGATCTGTGAATTAAAAAAGTATCTTAGGTGAAGCAAAGTTTAAGAACTACACAATCATTAGTGCAATTTAGATGGAGTAAGATTTGCACTCAAATTGTAGTTCATTAGTTTTATTATAACAACATCATAGTCTAGCAGTGTTTTTACTGAAAATCAAAGAAAAACACAAAACATTTCTACTTGAAAAAAAAAACCTACTAGTTTTTCTTCTATATCCTTTTATTTCATTAACGCACAGTATGTAATATTTTGCTAGAAACACTTCTCTTTAATTTGTAAATACAGTTGATGTCTGTAATTCTTTAATCAAGAAATAGGTTTAAACAATGAAATGGTAAAGGTTTACAAAAGTTATTTTCCCAACTCTTATTCTTGTGATCATACCTTACGTGTGGCATTAGTCTGAATAATATCACATTAATTCGTGTACTTTTCTGAAAAAATATCTTTGAAAAGTGTGTGAAGCATTACAGAATACTTGATTTGAGTAGATAGTTTTAGAGATATAAATCATGGAGAAAACTCAGCTGAGCCCTTTGATTTGTTGTGAGATTCCCCTCACCTTTTGTGTTGTGAGCTTCTGAAATTATTGACTAAACATTGATCTTGGAGAACATATAACAACGTGAACAAGGGTAGTGAGGCTATTTCTCTTTCTTTGAGATTGTTTTCTGACTTCATCCATATTTCGTTTAGCACCCCATGCTGAGCAGCACTTTCAGACTCATTTTCATGGGTTATGCAAAAATTATAGCTGGTCGATTTACCTTAGCCACCTCATATATTTTTCTGTTGTTCTTTATAGTGTCTCCTCATATATCAGTGCCAAACTTGTCATTACTTACTGAGAAGGTCGGTTCTAGAGGCTCAATCCAAAACCTTGAAATAGCTTCCTATTTGCTTTTTCTCCCCTAACGTTTACTCTTCTTCTCCTTCTCTAATCTAATTAAAATAGAGATTTTCAATATATTTTCCCTCTAGCATGGTGTATGCACGTGGTGTGTTTGCAGGGCAGGGGTACTTCACCAAGGGTTTGAAGTCAACAGACATCCAACAAGGAGCTGGTGCCTCCAAACATAAACTCCTAACGTACTGACAAGACACCTCATTCCTCCACCTTGTGAGCACCTGAGACAGGCCCTAGGCCCGCACTGTATTCAGAAATACCTTTTATTCTTTGCTACCATAATCATGTACCTACCTACCCTGCTAAATGCTCAAACTCCTTGGATGTCCAGGCCACGTGATAATGATCAGAATCAGTTTTGTGCATTTTGTAAAGACTGAGCTTCTCTATACTCTCTCCCATGCCGTTTTACTCATGCCCTAGGTATTGAAAACATTATGTGAAAATGATAGAAAATAGGAAGACTGAAGACATTTGACCTACTTTGGATATCCTGAGTTCAAAAAGGGATGAGTATAAGATTAGTTATCTTACATTTCTGAATTCAGAAATATGAATCTAATTGAGGACTGGAACAAATCCATTGCAATTGTCTGTAAAAATAATTTCCCTTGAATAGTTATCCATACAGTATTGTTGCTGATACAGTTGTAAAAAACATTTAGCACTTTATAATCCAATCTCTGCTCCTATGCAGACCTGGGAACATATTCTGCTAAGAAGGGTAACAACTTTTACAAAGTGTTCCTCATGGAAATCACCTGTAAAACTTCCAGGATGGCATTCCAGATGTTACAGTTTTAGCAGTCACAGAAATGCACCACACTGCATTTCCAGATCCTACATACAGCAGAATGATTTTATGGGGTAGCACCTTCGCTTTAACCCAAGAGCACTGTTAGTGAATTGTTTAGCTTTTGATGTGCAAGATGGGGTATTCTAAAGCTCAGCCACTGCTGGCCTACCTCTACTCACAGAATAGCCAAGGGTAAGACCTGAGTTGACTTAACAGAGAGCAGAGTTAGATCAATACTGAAAATCTTTGGCAATTCCAAGCCCACTCTTAGATCGGTCATGTACATTTCACAGTTCCATATGCATAGGCATGCATGTTCATAGAATCATAGAATCATAGAATAGTTAGGGTTGGGAAGGACCTTAAGATCATCTAGTTCCAACCCCTACGCCATGGGCAGGGACACCTCGCACTAAACCATGTCGCCCAAGGCTCTGTCTAACCTGGCCTTGAACACCGCCAGGGACGGAGCATTCACAACTTCCTTGGGCAACCCATTCCAGTGCCTCACCACCCTCACTGTAAAGAACTTCTTCCTTATATCCAATCTAAAATTCCCCTGTTTAAGTCTGAAGCCATTACCCCTTGTCCTACCACTACAGTTGCTAATGAAGACTCCCTCCCCAGCATCCTTATGGGCCCCCTTCAGATACTGGAAGGCTGCTATGAGGTCTCCACGCAGCCTTCTCTTCTCCAGGCTGAACAGCCCCAACTCTCTCAGCCTGTCTTCATATGGGAGGTGCCCCAGCCCCCTTATCACCCTCGTGGCCCTCCTCTGGACTTGCTCCAACAGTTCCATGTCCTTTTTATGTTGAGGACACCAGAACGGTACACAGTACTCCAAGTGAGGTCTCACAAGAGCAGAGTAGAGGGGCAGGATCACCTCCTTTGACTTGCTGGTCACACTTCTTTTGATGCAGCCCAGGATGTGGTTGGCTTTCTGGGCTGCAAGTGCACACTGCCAGCTCATGTTAAGCTTCTCATCAACCAACACCCCCAAGTCCTTCTCTGCAGGGCTGCTCTGAATCTCTTCTCCACCCAACCTGTAGCTGTGCCTGGGACTGGGGAAAGGCATTGTGATTTCTCTTTTATCATGATTTCTTTGTTACAGATATTTTGCCCTTTTGGTATGTTGGCAAAATCTTTATCTTCTGCATGCCTGTAGGGCCAAAATCTTACTTGGCACAGTACACATAATATGATGACTTTAAATAGCTCAGAAATTACTCTGAAACCTACTCTACAGCATTTAAAGAAAGCATTTCATAATGGTCAATATGTTCAGCTCTAACTCTTATCAGCTTTTAGGCTGTTTCATGAGTAATGTCGTCAGGGTTTGAGCCATCTATCAGACAGGCTGTTAGGCTTTTATCTTGGTACAGCAATGTAAATAATACTGAACCCAAAGCATGGACAAAATATGAAGCTTATCTTTGGAGCCATGTCAAACTCAGAGCTCACATTTAGCTTAAATATGAAATTTGCTATATTTAATTGGCTGTTCATTAATAAAGCTTCTAGGAATCCAGTGCAGATTTGGTAGCCTACAGTGCTAGCTACTGCCTGAAATGCACACCTTAAAAAAAGCAATATATTTTTCAAGAAATGACTACAGAAATATAAAATAAGGAACAATGTCAAAAAATTGAAAGTCTGAACAAGACTACACAAGGAATCATGGTGTTGTTTCAAGGACTTCAGAGAGTGAGTTTTCTGGCTTTTTTCCGAGAAGTAGATTTCACCACAAATGCCTAGAATTGGTACAGATGTAGAAGTCCTGTGCCTCTTTTATGGGACTGACTCTAAATGAGACACAGTGAAAAGATATGGTCAGTCATGCACTTTAATTGGAATCAAGTGCAAGAAATGATGACAAGTGGCCTCTTTGTTTTGCAAACTACTTGATTTAGAGCTAGCTTGGATGTTGCCTCATTCTTCTCCTCCTGCTGTGCTTCTTCAAAAAAGCTGTGATATGAGGAAAAATATCTATTGGTTTACAAAAGTTCTTGAATGCGGTTTACTGGTACTTTATTTGGTAAATAATCAAAACCATCATTCATTCTACTGATATGGTGATTTTGTTTTACAGCCCCTCCAGCAAAAGATATATTTATTTTCTATTGCTCAGCATAGATAAGTTTTCTAAGGTCTATTTTTTCCAGAAAGAGGGATGCATTGGAAACTGCAGAATATGCAGGAAAGATCTCAAGAGAAGGACTATTACATTTATTTATTTATTAATTTGTTTTTTTGTTTATAATTCTTCAAACAAGATCCCTTAATGATGCTGACATGCGAGGATCTTTCCATCCCCTGTAAAGTAACACCACTTTGCTTTGGAGAAAGTGTCTCCTCAGAACCATTTCTATATTCAGTTTTTCTCTTCTTGAACATTTCTACAGAGATTCACCCTGCCTCCTTTCATTTCAGTTCACAAATCATTATTTTTCCAGCCAAAGACTCCTTTATTTGGTAAGTAGCAGAGCAGAACTTCATCCACATGTTGTCACCACTGGTTTCCAAAATAGCCTATTCAAGTGTGTTGGCAAATTTCAACTAAAATACGTGTAGAACTGAAAACAATATCTGGCTTCTTGAGTTGCCAGACTTAATTGTGCCAATGTATGCTTTCATTGCCTGTTGCTGTTCCACAACTTTCTCAAACATAAACAAAACAGAGTTCCAAAATATTAGAACTTTCCGGCTTTGAGAGAGTTGTTTTCTTCCTTAAATCGGGTAAGGGATTTTCTAGCTGTCAAAGAATGGAAAAAGTGTTCAAAAATATTTTTTCTACCCAACTGCCTATTAATACTTATTCTGTATTGCATTTTTACCCATCATGTTGTTGATGCGTTAGAACATACAGCAGAGGGTAGCTGCCTACCACTGCCTACCTCCGTGAAGTGTCGGTATTAGCATAACTGTTTGCCACCACAAAACTGTTGCAAGACATAAGCACTCACAGGCCCCTGGTTGGGTGTTCTCTTCACTCATTTAATCATAATATATTTATTTATATTTCATAGAATTGTGGAATACTATGAAATGTATTGAACTGAGCTTGAAGGATTTAGAGAATAGCATTTTGACCCTATCAACTATGCTGAACTTGAGAGTCATTCCTGTAACCACCTGCTATTTACTATGATCTCCTTGACTCTAACATAGCATTAGACATGTATGTATGAATACACTCACATGTTTTGTTCATGCTTCGTAAACTATGTTTCATAAAACTACTTAGAACACTCTCCAGGAATGAAGATAGCAGTGGACAGCTGTGGTTTAAATTTCATTGTTCAGTGGGAAAAAAATATTGGATGAGAGGAACATAAACATGAGCCTAGAATGCTCATACATCCTCGTGCTAGGCAGGTATGTGACTTGGAATTAATTTGATTTCTTTGTTACGACCAAGATTTTGTGCAGTATTTCTAGCTTTTCTCTGCAAATGCTTATCTCTACCAGTGATGCTACAGAAGAGCAAACTAAAATGCCATTACCCATGTAAAACTTGATATATTTTAATGATCCCACTGAGTAGGGGTATGGTTCTCAGGTTAAGCAAAGCACTAATTAAAACAGCTGCTCTGCCTTGTTTGCTACAGTTTTCTAACTGCTTGGATTCTTCTTTATTACAATTGTTTGGAGAATTTTTGAGGCTTGAGTTACGAGGGTGTGGATTAGAAGCTGACTATCCTAACTGCAACATCTGTAAACTGAATTTCTGCTACAGCAGGTGTCAACTTTTCCCTAGATGACTGTCCTGCTGTTGTTCTGGTTACATGTGGCCTTGTCAACAAGCTGTTTGTCAGCTGGCTGTCTCATGTTTCCTTTCCTTCATGACCATTGATCAAGCCAACAACTGGAGAGGATGTAGGGTAAAATTCCCTTTAGTTCTGTGCTGGTTGATTTAAAGTGTAATCAGACAGGTCTGAGAGCAAGAAATGGTGTATGAAAAATTGTGAGTGACAATGTCTTTTATGATTTTATATTTTTCAAGGAGCTGCAAATTATAATGCATTGGAATGTTAATACATTGGAACTAACTCGACTTCCTACTTAACGAAAGCCATAGGAATTCCCTGTATGTCTGAGTATACGTTTCACTAGAAACGCCAATCTGATGAACACATTTCCAGTCATGTAGAATTCACTATTATTCTTTGAGTGTTGTTCCTTTAGTTAGTAATCCTTGCTGTAATTTCATACCTGAGTTGTATTACTCCAGTTTCCAGCTGTTGGAAGGCATTTTATCTGCTAAAATACTATTCCCTTGCCTGATACTATCAACTTTCTTTCTTCACAGATTGCAGAAAAATGTTTTCTAATTTTTTGTCTCCTCATTATGCTCATCACAAGCAAGTCCTTGTGATTTGCAAGAGTAGTCCAGCTCCTTAAAAGTTTTCATGACAATACTCTGAACCATCCATGTATTTTTGAGCATGCTTGTTTAATGACTAGCTGTGAGACTTTTTTGAGACATGACATGAAACAAAGAGTTCTGATGATAGGCAGAGTATGTTAGCCCAGGCTCAGTGCCACACTGATAGCTGTGTGCTTAGCTAAACAGAGAGTTTGTTCCAACGCCTGTTGAAATCAGTGGCCGAGCTCCCATCGGTTTCTCTGGATTCTGGAACAGGCCCATGTTTTTAGGACTTCACAGATTTTTTTATAACGAAAGTACTTTGTAAGATGTTATGTCTGATATGAACCTCTATTTAGTCCCAAGTGACTTCTATTATAATTTTGAGGATCAATTCCACATAATAATTAGATAAAATATCATAAGTAATCTGAGGTGAAACCATCACTTTCTGCTAGATTTTCCCATCAGATATAAAAAAATTAATTTCCATTCCTTTCACTCATTTTTTTCCAATTAATCATTAATTGTTAACTATTTATTAATGATTTAATATTTCTGAATAACCTTTTAAAATCTCAGCCTGATTTGCTAAAACCTTCCCCAAGCTCATGGTCTGTGTTAATGTTAAGGGAGTCTCTGCTTGCTCTCACATTTAGTGTACAAAAAGTGTCTTAATACTTTATTAGCACTGCATGGAAATAGAAACTAAATGTGCAAATGAGAAAAAAATTGGATGAAATTGCTGTTGGCTAGCCATAAACCCACAGGTAAGAAGGGTTTACCCTTAAGTGTGAGTAGGACTCTCTGGTTCTTCCACGTAGTTGAATTCTGGTGCAGTTGTCCACCCTGCATAGAGGCCCTTTACCATGTTGGATGCAGAGTGCTGCCTATCTGCTCTCACCACGGCCCAGGTGAAATAAATGGGAAGCTGATCTAGAAGTTGCAGAGCTGGATCGGTGTTGTGCAGTGCCTGATACATTAACTTCCAAGGCAGGGTAGGCTAACCAATACTTGGCACTCCTCCACTGCTCCCACATGGCTCCAAAGTAGCAGCCAACAGTGGGAAGCTACCTTCAAAAAATGCTGAGGTTAGTTCACAGTTTTCTACACCTGACTGTGTAGTTGAACTCTCCCTACCTGCATATGTATGCTCCAAAGCCTATTGAATTCAGTGGCCAGACTCCCACTGGTTTCTCTGGGCTTTGGAAGTGTTCAGGGCTTTTATGCTTTGGAATGACCCTGTGTTTTCTTGGAGTCCAAAGTTTCTGAATCAGTGTGTTCAGTCTGACTCTATTTCTGCTTATTTCCATTCTTCTGAAGGAAACAGAAGATGGAATATGAGCTGGACTGTGTGCTTACTATGTGGCAGTTAATATGTGTGCCACAGGTTGGACACTTTTGCTGGAATGAAGGAAAAATAGGTTTATGGGCAACTTTATGCCTGTAAGAACAATGTAAGTCAAAAAAGTGCCAAGAAAATTCAAGAATAGAATTCCAAGGATATTTTTTAACAGAATATGAAATCTTCTTTTGAAAACACTTTGATACCTCTAACAAATAATTTTCCATTTTCCTTATAATTGCCTAGAATAATTAATCTGTTACTTTTACTCAGCCCTTTCAGAACCCAAGTCAAAATCACATAACTGCTATAAAATTCTTGATTTTTCTCAAATATCTTCTCTACTAAAATCTACCTCAGTGAAGGTATAGTAAACTTGTTTGCTCAAAACCCGAAGAGGCAAAGCAAGGAGTGAGTGTGGAGGCATGTGGGCCCATCTGTTAGACTGCACCCTGGAGTTAAATCAGGCTAGCTACAGTGACATTACTGACCTTATATTTTTATCTGAGGGTGTCCTCTGGATTTTCTTAATTCACTAGGAAAAGTATATTATAATTTGACATCAAATGTCAATGATAACACAAGGTTTCTGCTGTCCTCACAAAATATTTTCTTTATCATGCTTTGAAAACAGGAAATCTATAGTAAAATTCAGAAAAGCAGAAAAAGACTTGATAAATAAGAGTCTCGACATGTTCCTGTGATGAATTGTCTCCAACAAACTGGTAAGAAGGGTCATTCAGTGCATATTTCCATGATTAACTCAACTTTCATTTTAGCTTTGCAGTTCACCTTTAAATATTTAGTTTGGTTCCTGTGGACAAATGTTGATGTTGGCTCTCTTGTCGGACTGATGAAAATGTTACACAGATGTCCTTTGGTGATCCAGTACCACTAAAAGGCTTGCAAATTGCTAAATGATGAACTCTCTCCATCATTCTTTTGGTTAGTGACTTTCACTTAAGATCCTTTGCTACTCATTCTGTGTGCTTGTCTAATGTCCCTGCTCTTCCTTAATGCAGTAACTTCTGTCTGAGTTTTCTGTTTTCTGGACAAAACTGGCTGCATTACTCTTCTGAGAAGACTGAATTTTATTGATTGCTTATAAAAACTCACAACAATGTCCTACATTTTCTTTAGAAATATGGTATCTCAGATGTTAAAACAGATACTTCAACAGTTTTACTGGTATCTCAGAAAGACCCCATCCTCTAACTGGAGTGGCTCAACCTCACATGTCATTTCAGAAAGCCTGATTTAGTCCGCACAAGAATACTGTTTCTGTCAGTTCTTTTACCTTTTTTCTACACTCACCCTTCCCCCCCACCAAAAAAAAAAAAGAAAATAATGTAAAATCCTCTTTCTTCTCATTGGTTTCCATAGCTGACTTAGTAACAAAGGCACTGTAATCTCTGGCCCTTTTCCCTGACTGGTCATTTGGGGAATGTTCTGCTGCACTCATTTGAACTAGTCTTTCAGTGTTTTTGAGGATCCTCAAATTGCAAGGCTGGGAAAAAATAAGAGAGAGAGCAGTATTCACACTAATTTAGATGCCTAGAGTTAGGAGACTGCTTTCCTCAGCTCGCTTGCTATATAAGCTTAACCCATCATATTCCTGCCTTATTTATAACACAGATTCTGTCTTGAAAGGGGAGGATGGAATTTAGGTTATAATCGCACTTAAATACTTCACCCATCACAGCCATACATCCAGCTGCAGAACACTTGAAAGAAGAAAATTTTGATTAGCACTTAGTATACAAGCAGTGAAGCTACATTATCGAAAGAATAAGACTGAATCGCTCAAGGAGAGAACACTTTTATGTAATGCTCTCTCAAGCCCACTTGCTCTTACATTCTTTCTAAAGAGGGAGTCAGGAGACCTGTCTCTTCAACACTCTCCCATTGCCTAAAGATCAGCTTGGTTTTGACATTTCTTTCAAAAATCCAGAACTCTCACTAGCATTCTTGGCACTTTCTCATTGGCACATGAAAACTTTATTTTCTGAAATTAAATGCCCTTTACCCTCTAAATACTCTTTAACCCTTCAAGCTCATGTGCTGTTCAGTCTACACCTTACTGCATTGAGGTATTTGAAGTTGGCTAGTAGAAAGCTCAATGCTCAAATAAAATAAAACCCATAAATCTCAATCATTTGATGTCAGTAAAGTTCTTACGATACAATTCAGAAGACAGAGCCAAACATACCTTTTTATTTCTTTAATTAATTAGACAAACTCAGTGTTCAGTCTTGCTGGGACAGGTGACAAATAACTTTTTTCAGTGCTTTGGGTTCTGTACACCATAACTGTGCAATGCATGAGAACATTTTTCAAGGAATTTACTGATTGCATGTTATCATCTATGAACTATTTGTTAAAATTCTCAGTAAAACAAAGTTTTCTATGTCTTGAGCACTGCACTTAGCCAAAGATGCAATGATTTCACTTGGCATAGCAGCTAGATATGGTGAATGACAGACACCAAGGTGAAATGTTTGGTGGATGAATGTGGTTTCTTTTCACCATCTATAATTTCTTCACTATCTCTGGAAGTTTTTTGCATGTCATTTTCTAATGTCTTATGGATAGCTTCTGAAACTTAGAGTATTGTTTCCATTCTTTAGGAAGGTTGTCCTAATTGTAGTTGGTGAAGTTTCATTCCTTTGGTGCACCTAACATTTTGGCCATATCTACATTACACAACAGAGCACTGTGCTTTCAGCATGTCAACTTGCACTAAAAGAGCTAGCATGTCTACAGGAAGCAGCACGGTCCCGTGTAAGATACCAGTCCAGCTCCAAGCAGCACAGCAGCTCAGAGGTATAACTACATAGTCTTTGACCTGACCCCTACTGACACAGCTGTAGTTCAGGGCATTGCCTGTTCAGAGCTACCTTGGTTAGTTCTTCCTGCACTTGTACTCTGTGGTTATAGAAATATCCCACTTCATGGTAAATCAAGGGATTTGTAATGTTTTTTAGTTAATTGTGTTGCATGCTTTTTCCATCTGCTGATTGAAAGTTAACCTTGTGTTGATTAATCGATACAAACAAACCATAATTAGCACTGCTCTAGAGGCTAAGTTTCATTGCTGGCAAAATGAGGTTTAACTTCATTCATTTTTGTGGACTAGAGCCTGCTTATGTCAACACCGAGTTTGGCCTCAGAGAATGAAAACAATAGTCACACAAAGGAGACTGCTCTTTTTCTATTAGTGTATTAAACAAAGGATAATATTAAGTTTGGATAGTGGATAAAGTTAAGCTATACTAATACTTATAATCAACTACCACTCTGTTGAAATTAGAAAACATGCATTCCTGAGGTTTCTAGCTTTTTTTCCTGCCAAGAACACATAGTGCTTCTACCAATTGCATAGTAAAAACAAGAGACAGGCTTTCTTGCACTGAAAGCAGTCGGCAGTTACTGTAAACTCACCTTTAAATCATGGACACCTTGGTTATTGATCATGTAAAAAAATACACACAGGGTGTGGAGATACTGGTGAAAGTGTGTAGTTTGAGAAACGGCAGCTGAGCAGTGTTTCTCTGCGGTGTCAAAAATCTCATTGCAGAAAGTAACAGCGGAGTGAGTAAGCCTCTTTCTCTCTCTTTCTCCCTGTTTCTCATTACTAAGAGGAAATTTGCCTGCTCCCTGTGAAACTGTCACCCTGTCAAACTGAAAATTTTCCATAGGTGCTGGGCTGTGGCTGCTGTGAACAGCACACCATGGGGGCCTGCATGCAGGATCTGGTAGAAGGATGGCCTCTTGGACCTCACCTAGACTAGAAAAATTGATGTTCAGATTAGACAGTCAGAAACACTGGTGGGATTTCCATTCTTAAGCAATTTTTAACACTCAGCTAAACAAAGCCACAACTGACCTGATTTATTGATGGTAAATGTCCTGCAGGAGGCTGGACTCGATGAACCAACTAGATATCCCTTCCAACCAATATTTCTGTGGATCTATCAACTTAAACGGCTCCAGAGCTCAGTGCAGACCCAATATATTCATGAACTTCAGCCTGGATATTCTCTGGAATAAAGTTCACAGTGGAAAATACTTTCACATGTAGTGCAGCACATCTAATGGAAGACTGCACAAAAGTAGCTACTTTAGTTATGACTTTCCTTTAGTTATAACATTGCAAAGACACCATTACAGTAATGCACGAGGTTGAAGAATGAAACCTGTGTTAAAGACCTAGACTTTTCCATAATCATATGATTTATCAAATCTAAGGAAAAGATGATCCCTATGCCTACTCCTCCTCTGTTTCCTCTCCCTGCAATGTAGTACAATGGGGCCACATTTTATATCTAGACATGAAGGGTTTGTTAACTGTTCATGGGAGAGAAGGTATTGTACAGTTTCTATTTTCCTGTTATATATACTATGCCACTGCCTGAACCTCATATGGAATTCAAAGACTCTTCATCTGAATAAACCACTGGTCTCAAGGTACTTGTAATCGTCATTTTTTTTTAACACTAAGAACAGGCTTCTGACTCAGTCCTGATGTTAAAAAATTTCTGAGAGGCAGACTGCCTTTCCTCTGTTATAGCAAACAACACAGAAGGAAATATTTGTTCAATTCAAATCTAAAGATTGCCAGCTTTCAGAGCTAAAACACACATCTGACCTTCTAACTGGGAAGTGCTAGCTTATATGTTGAGCCAAATAATGTTAATTTTTAGTCCTCCACCCAGGGTTATGAGACCTTTATATTGTGTATATTTTTGCACTTAGTGTGATTAATAACAACTTACTTTTAGTCTGTTTCTTTTGCCCTAAATACATAAACAGCTTTATGAACTTATTATTAACAAATAATGGGCTTTCAATAATTACAGTGGTCATCAGTTACCATTGCAAGGCTTTATTTTTGCCACCTTGTAACTTTCACTTGAAAAAAAAATCAACCAACCAACAACCCAACAACTCAGCCTGATAATTACTCATTTTACTCCAAGGGCAAGGGAGAAATCTTCTGTGGAGTTTGATGAAAAGCAACCAAACCACACCTGAGTTACAGGCCATTAAAAATCACCCATATTTCAAATTTTGGAATTTGGCTTGAACTTTACATTTGACACCTTTCTTCTTATGAAAAGTGTCATTCAACTTTTAATGATGAACGGTCAAACTCTGGACCTCTTTCTTTATGTCCCACGTGAAAAGTGGTACTTCTTGTAACATATTGCACCTTGATTTAGAAGTAACGTAGTGCCTCAGAGTTATGGCTGCAGCTTCCATCCACACCACTGTTAATCTTATATGGCAATCTGTTTGACCATGGAGGTGTATGTCAGTGCAAAATTATTTAACCACATCACTGGCACTTCTTATAACATCAAGTATTTTCCAGTGCTTATCATACCTGTCTGAATTATTGTTCCCTTTTTTCCCCTTTTCTTTTAGTATCTTGTCTCATTTTTGACCTATTAGAAGGATAGTGATTTACTGACTAGGGTTTCCCAAATGATTATTACTTTATTCTTTTTTTATGGGTTTTTAAGGTTTCGATGCAATCCTAGAATCCAGTGAGGATTTCCACTTCCTCTATTATAATAAGGCAAAATACAGAATTGATCTAGACCTGGCATGAATGATAGAGCAGAGGCCTCCATATCTCTCTGGGGAAGATAACAACAGCTGGTGAAACAGAAGAGCCATCAGGGAATAGGAACTTTCTCCAATAACATATTTGTTCTAAGAGGTTTCTGCCCTCTTTAGTCCCTTTTGTCCTAGTTTTTTTCCTCAGATACTCACCAGGATATCTGCATGCTGATGTCTATACGTGCACTAGAAATTTGCACTCCCACTGTAGTCAATAGAGATTGTAGTCAAGAGTTCCAGACATTTATTCATACTGAGTGCAAGAAACAAATTTAGGGTTAGATTGCGATTTTACAGGCTCAGTTATTAGGGGTAAGGAAGATAGCTTTGCTGTAGTACCATAAACCCACAGATAATTCCAGGTGGAGGGGACCTCTGCACACCATCTGGTCTGAACTTCTGTTGAAAGCAGGTTATCTGGAGCACCATGAAGCCAAGTCTTGAACGTTTTCAGAGAAGGAGACTCCACCACTTCTTTGAGCACCCTAACCCAAAGTTTTATTTGCATTATGATTTTTTTTCCTACGTCTAGACAGAACTTCTCTTAAAGCTACTTTCTTGTATTTCTTATGTCCTCTTGCTGCACATCCTTTCAATGTACATTCATCTTCTCTAAAACTGGTGTTTAGGTATTAAAAGGCTGTGATTAGGTCCCCCTTAAACATCCTCATCTCCAGGCTGAAAAAAACAATTTCTTCACTCTTTTGTCATATGTCAAGTTCTCCAGTCCTCTAATCAACTCGATAATCCTCCTCTGGACTCTCTCCAATTTTTCAATGTCTCTCTTACACTGCAGGAATCAAAATGGATACAGTATTTAAAATGTGGCCTAACAAGACTTGAATAGAGTTCATAATCACACTCCTTGATCTGCAGGTTGTGCCCTTGCCGGTGCAGGCCATGATGCTGTTAACTTCACCACTGCCAGGGCCCACGGCTGGCTCAGATGTAGCTTGCCGCCCACCAGGAACCCCATGACCTTCTCATCAGAGATGCTTCCCAGCAAGTCAGACCCATGTATCTACTACTAGTTGGGGTTATTCCATTCAAGTTTTAGGACTTTTTATCTTTTTTAAACCTCAAGCTGTTCTTGCTGTCACAAGCTTTCAGACATCTAAGCTGTCTCTGCGTTGTGGTTTTCCCTTCTGGTACTTAGATTTCTCTCCCCTGTCATCTGAAAACATGGTAAGGAAGCCTTCAGGTCTATGATCCACACTGTTAATATAGATATTGAACAGGACTGAAGCTACCACTGACTTCTGAGGAACTCTGCTTCTGACTGGCTGTCAGTTCAACCACCTACCACCCATTAAGGTCAGCATTTTAGCCAGTTTCTCACCTATCTTATGGCTTACCTGTCCAGCACATATCAGTTTGTCAAGAAGGATGTTGCAGGAAAATGTGTCATACACCTTGCTAAAATTGAGGTAGACTAAGTCCACAGCTTTCCTCTTGCTAACCAAGCAATTTTTTTTGTCATATAAAGAATAAGACTGGTCAAGCAAGAACTATTCTTGGTAAATCTGTGCTGGTTTTGTCCCAGTCTTGCCCTTTGCACAATTCATGTGTCTAGAAATACCTATCAAGAAGACGTGTTCCATAGTTTTCTCCAGTACTGAAGTGAGGCTGGCAGGTCTGTAGTTTCCTAGACCTTCCTTTTTTCTGGTTTTGTAGACTAGTATAATATTTGCCCTTTTCTAGTCATCTGTCATTTCCTCTGATCTCCACAGACTTTCAAAACTGGTAGAAAGTTGTTTTTCAGCTATGAAAATTGCTCTTTCACCACCCTTGAATGCATCCCATCTAGTTCCATACACTTGTATATATTGAACTTGTACAGGTGATCACCATCTTAAATCTCCTCTACTTTCATACTACTGTGGTTCAGCATTTGCTTTGATTTACTTCTTGACATAGAGACTTAGGGGAGGACTGTGTCTATGAAGAGTAAGACAAAGAAATTTTATCTATACAGGGTTTGTAACAAACATCCTAATCTCTAGAGGTTATTGCAATGCAAATAATGGCAGTAACAGTGATTGCATTAAAGCTCACAAAAGTAAATCAAATTCTTATGCCTTATCAAGTTGCTGAAGAAAACAATAATTTTACTTAGATGTTGATGTCTGCATATATGTGTCTACATTCAAGCTCGTCATTCCAGGCTCCTTTTACTATATTAGAGAGAAACAGGTAGTTTTAGTGATTCACCTGACTTAGTTTACACATCTACCACAAGATGGGATGACTTGTGCCTTGCACTGACTGTTTACGAGACTTGTCAGTGTCTAGCTCAGGCACAGATGTCTACATGTGTGAGGTAAAATTCCCACATTCATCCATTTCTGACCTGTGCCAAGTGTGAGGTAAAATTCTTACTCCAGCAGCAAAGAAAAAGGATTAAAAACCTGCCTATGATCATACAGCGCAGCTCAGTTTATGCCCAGAAACCTGGTAGGTCACATTAACCCTACCATACACCTGAGCTTTCAGTGGCTTCAGTTCTAATTTCTCAGTAAAGCTGGCTGAAATCAGCCGGACAATGGTAGAACTATTAAATAAGGCAGTAAACTAAATGGTTAAAGTCAAAGAATTTAAAATGCAGAAGAGAATAAATAGAAAGTTATTTAGCTTCTAGAGCCAAATAAACCTCTTGTGCTTCTTCTACAAGTATTTAAAGAGAGCAGTGGGTCTCATACTAGTAGCAACATCAGTGCTTCCCAACCAGCACACCTACTGTTGAGCATGACGGAAAAAAACAGCACCTTTAGCCTCAGCTGTGGCAGCTGCAAAACAGATGGAGTTTAGTGTTGCTTGACTCCTCCTCCACTTCTAATTAACCTATACAAAGGGGAAGGCAGTCATAAGATCCTAAGTGAAAAACCCTCTGTCTCTGTTAAGGCCTTTTCTCTGCAAAAGTGGTGAGAAGCAGAGAGAGCTCTATATCTTAGCAGGTACAACCCCTGTCTTTCAACACAGAGACCACACTTTGTGTTTAAAGGAACTGCTTACATTAATTCAATGCATATCACCTCAAACCTAATGCTATGGCCTAAATTAAAGAATGACTTGACTCTCAATCCCCTTGTCAGCTGAAAGTCTCATATTCAGGAGAAACTTAAGGTGATATTACAAAGTCTAAACTCATCTATGGATGGAGAGAGGAGAAAGAGACCACAAAATCTGTGTTGACTGACAGTGTAAGTATTGAACTATGGAAGCTGTAAATCTGCACATAATCTGGCCTGAAACCTTCTGCCAGTATGGTGTTCAATATAAACACACATGTGCACATATACATACATATATAGATGTTCTAAATGCTTGCAGTATAGTATAGTAAGTTTAAAGCAGAAATGTGTTTCAAAAATTCCTGTGTAACAGAGGCAGAGCTGACTAAATATTTAACTTGCGTATGTAATGAATGATAGCCATTTGCACAGCCATAAATTTTAATATCCATTAATGGAGGTGGATTTTCATCCAGTTCCTCATTTGCTCTTCGTATGTTTGTTTATTATTTATTCCAAGATGGAGCTATTTGAGAATGGGAATGACATGATGAGACACACTTGGTGATTCAAAAGCATAAATTCTCAGACCTGAAGACTTTATTAAAACAAAAGAGAAATAGAATTTTGGGAATGAGGATGTAGGAAACCACAAGAAGAATTGCTTATAAATGTCATACTATTGCCGTGCTTTAAAAAAAAAGAAAGAATATGTAAATCACATGATTTAACTTGTGTCATGATGATGTTTTGGCAGTTGACTTGGTCAGATACTTATTTAAAATAAAATTAAAAAAAACATGGTTTTAAAATAAATGTAAAAGTTAACAAAACACATGTGGATTAATAATTGCAGATGGTGTCAGCAGGAAAAAAAAAAAGCTTAGCAGGTGTTGACGCCACCAATATTCCAATATATTTTATGTTATTACCCAATATAATAACATTAGGCAATGACATCCCCATACCACTTCAGAGGTGTAGGTATTCATCAGAGAGTCATTAAGCAGTGGATTTTCTCAGTGTCATACAATTGCAGAAACAGTTGTGTTGGATATTTCTGCTGATCCACTGAGAAAATTGTCAGCGTTGAATGGCCCCAAACTGTCCTGTTATTTAGCTATACGCATGCAAAGGCTTGAAATTTAAACCAATGTCAGACAGTGAAGTACCAGCAACAATTTTCTTTTTCCTTTTCTTTAAAAAAAAAAACCAAACATACAAAACCCCTGTTCAAGTTACTTTTGAGATTCTTAACAATGTTCATTTCTTTCACATTCTGTGTTTTGAAGTTGCTGTTGTCTTCCATCTCTAAATTGCCTCACCCAGATTTCTTAAGGGTTCCTTTTACCCTGTCCAAACATACCACTGCTTCACTTTAATTCTCCTGAATCATTTTAATCTGTGCTTGAATCTCCTAACAGCTTAGCCTCTCCTATGGCATTCAATGCAATTTTTTCCTCCTTCACTTGATCACTGTCAGAGCCCAGATCTTGCCCTATGCATTGTTACCTGCTCTATTAAGGATAACATCTTTTTCTTTTTCACCTCTCTTTTTGGACTGCAACTTGTAAAGCAGTCTAAATGTGCTCAATTTTAATTCAATTAATTGGACTACCTATATGCTTACAACAAGCATGTATAAACCACCTTGATGGATCATAGCCCTTTTGTTTTTTTTCAAGTTCAGGACAGCCTCTTGATTTACTACAACTGATACTTTCTGCTATTGTCATTATTACCAACATTCTGGAAAACTTTTGATCACCAGCCAAGAGTCCCAGCCACAGATTAGCGTCCTGATATGTTTAACATCACGCAAACCTGGAATACAAAGACTCAGTGCTTTCTCCTCTCAGAACTTCATGCACAGAGCTGGACTAAGGACCACACAGCATCTTCTAGGAGCATCTCTGCAGGTATGGGCAACAGAGCTGGAAATGAAAGAATTTGGTCGGCTTGTAGAGGGTAGAAACTATTTCCTGCTAGAATTATGTTAGGCAATTTGACTGCATCTGGATTTTCTTTCCAGAAACTACCCTATATAACCAAGTAGTTGTACAGTTCAAAAGAATGTTATTATGGCTGAGGCAAAAGCTGTGAGATTGTCCCCTCCATGGGAGCGTTGCAATTGATTGTGACAGGATAAGCACAGTTTCTGAAAGTTATCCCTTTTTTTTCCTTTTGTAAGAATTAGGAATTGCAGAATAATAATGTATTCAAGAGCTAAATTTTGTAGGGTCTGCAGTCGTTCCTCGCAGAAGTGGCATTGCACTGGGTCTAGTTATGTGCTGGGTTTAGAGGGACAACAGCCCTGGATCAAGCATTCCACTGCTTTTAAAAGGGGTTTCCATGTCACATCTCCTGTATTTTAAAAACCATTTTTACATAGTTACATCAGCACTCCTACAACTTCTTACTTATTAAATATAGTTCCCAGTGCGACCCCCTGGCTTACATACAACAGGTACTTTTATGAAACCTGGTTTGAGTTTTTAGTGCAGCTGTGGAGAGCTTTTGTAATGAAACCCAAAACCCACCCGGGCTTGAGTTTCATTACAAGTCTGAAACCCACATCAGATTCTCTAAAGGGTTTGTCAGAGTTCACAACTCTAAAGATTTGAGGCTAGATGAAGCAAGTCTATGTTGAGTTATGATTTCAGGTGCAAGCCAGGAAAAATACAGTAGTTTGACGCCCAACTAGATAAAACCTGGTGGTTTAGGTTAGGAAGTAGTAAGTCTTTGCAAAGGGAAGATAGGAGATGAGTTTCACAAACTCTTGTTAACCAGGGTGGTCAGGTTTTAAGATGCAAACCTGTGCAGGTGGAAGTTTCGCCAACAGTTATAATTGCTTATTTTGGCCTTCTTTTATTCACTTGTATCTTCTTAGCATTTGTTGTATTGAAATTAAACCTGTTTCTATAGTTCCTAATCAGTCAAATAAAGGGGTAGTACAAATACCTAATAATTCCTCTGATATAATGGAGAAGCCACTCGTCACGGAGTCAGGAGGTGAATTCCGCACATGCTTTGACAAGTGACTGATTGTCTCATCTTGAACAGTAATATTTCTGGCTGTATATTTCCACATCAGAGAAATACTTTTACTCTCTCAATTAAAGCAACTTCAGCGCCGTGGGCCACATGGTTTAGTGCGAGATGTCCCTGCCCATGGCAGGGGGGCTGGAAATAGATGATCTTAAGGTCCTTTCCAACCCTTACTATTCTATGATTCTATGATTCTATATCCACTCTGCATGATGGAGCAGTGTATTGGGCTTCCTGCAGTAACACTGAATGACCTGGAACATCTACAGGGCATGATGTACTGATGTTCCCAAACATTAGCCTACTTTCCGTGTGCAGTAAAAGAGAATCAGTGCAATGCACTGAGAGAACCAGTAACAAGGGTTCGCTGCGGCTTCTTGACAGACCCTATTACATTGGGTGCAAGTCTGTGCTAATACAACCAATGCTGTTTCTCATTCCAGTGTGGCTTGCTCAGAGCTAGCCTTTGTGCTTCCATATTTCCTACACTGGAGTTACAAGAAAAGCAGGTCTTTGTGTAATCAAACACTAACACCACAGGTATAAAAATACAAAAACTGTTATCTCAGAATAATTAGTGATTTTTCCTGTTCTTGCTTCAGACATTTAACCTCTTTTGTCTTTATTTTTCTTCATGCATTAAGTATCCAGTAAGGATATTTATCAGAAATGCCATTCCATACATTGTTGCCACAGTTCTTAGGAGGAAACTTGCACATTTTTTGTGGAATTTTACAGCTTCTAATTTTTGCCAAGACCCAGCTAAAAGATCTAATTGACAGACTCAAAAGTAAGTTTCAAAACCATCCCTACAAATTAGGACCCTATGTTCCACTTTAAAAAGTGGTTTAGGTATTGAAAAGGCTGACTCTCATTGAAAGCTTATGGTCTACCAATCACTTTCAAATCAATAAAATGAGAAACTTTTCCCCAAAATACGAGTGTTTGAAATTTTTGTGGGTGGAATCATGGTTTTATAAATTGAGTGTATTGATATAATGGCTCTTGGTTCAAGTCCATCACTAATTTTAGTTAACTGTGAAGACATCGATGCCAGTTCTCATGTCTGCAGAGCTAGAGTATCAGTGCAGACTCAGATTCATGTCTCCCTAGTAATTAACATATTTAACAGGAAAAGATATATTTTTGATCTCTTCTCCTAGAATTACCTAAGAGGTGGAGTGGAGAAAGACAGTGCTAAAAAATCATAAATCTGTCAAAATTCACAGAATTTACAAGCTCATCGTTGTATCCTGAAAGCTGAGTGAGTACTCTTTACAGCTTTAATCAATGTAAGTGACATTCATTCTGTGGTCAAATGTCACTCTGCATATACTGAAAAATCTTAAACTTAACAGTGTGAATGTCATCAGTCCACCAACTTGGACAGAGACTGAAGGTAAAAGGGTGTTGTCCAGTTCTCTGTCTACCTGGTCTCCAATGTATCATAGTTAGTAAGTGCATCATGAAAACTGGACTCTAGGGACCTGCACAGATCTGGAGGTGCTGGCAGTTCAAATCCTCCTTCTATTATTCCCTTTCTTAACATTCAAGCTCTTCCTGCCCGACTTCCTGGTGAAGAGTCCAGCTTAGGTTAGGATAAGTGGAAGGAGAGTGCATGATCTGTTGAACTCTTCCCACAAGGGGGAAATCCTTAAAATGTTTGTGATTTTATTCTACTTCCTTTTAACCTGTAAGTTTTAGACCTGGGAACCAGAATACAGTGTTTTGGCTTGTGGTGATTAGGAATGTATACAACAGTCTTTTAAGCTGCAGATAGCAAGTCAGCATATATTGGGTTCCCTCTGGTATGTGGAGCCTCTTAATCATTAAGTAAAACTGACCACTCTCAACTCTATTTCAGAACTGGATTTTGAGAGCACACTGCATTATATGAATCAAAAATATTGTCCTTATTCTTTCAGCCACCTATGACAAAGACAGATAATTGTTGGTAAAACATTAATTGATCTGTGGGCCCAAACTCCTGCCAAGAAGAGCCACAAAATCTACATGATGACCCATAGCATTGGATGTTGCATTTGACTTGCTGTTTTTTCTGAGAGGTGAAAAAAAATAAGATGTTGTCAGGCTGCTCCCAGTTAGTCACCCATCTGAGGAAAGTCTTTGATTGGTCCACTTTACAATCAAGTAAAGTAGATCAACGTCTACTGTTGGAATGGCTGTTTGGCATGATAGAGTGTGAAAAATTGGACCCAAGTCTCAATTCTCCTGTTTGTATCTGGATATTTATCCTTAGGGGGATTGTCAAGTATATGGTTTGTAGATTTTCAAGCATATTTTGGGAATAATTTTGGAGAGCTGTGGTTGTCGTGCAGTCAGCTGCTAGTCACTTGGACACACAGGTCTTTCCACTCCTTGAAGGTAAGTGGTTGTCCCTGAGGAACAGACAAGTTTGTTCAACCTTTTCAATGGCTTAGCAACAATAACAGAAAGAATTTGTGTGAAGAATAGTAGAGAAAATGAATTTGCTTTATATTGATTAAACCTGTAATTTTAAAGAAAGCTTAATACATTTCATTGTATTTTTAAACAGCAAAGATACAAGCTTCTGCTCACAGTGCTCTTTGGAAATATAATGGGAATTAATTGTAATTCTAATTATTCTGGTAGAATTTGAATAAGTTTTCAAATAATCTAAATAAGCCACTGAGTGGACATACTTTGCTTCTTACTGTGAAACGTCATTTATGTGCAAAATCTAAAGCATAGTGCATTTTGTGCTCACCTCTTCCTTTATGTTACAGGGATTCTTATGGAAGGTATTCACTTCTATATGATCAATTTGAATCAATATCAAGCACAGTTCTACCCAGGAACTGGTAAAAGTCTGTCATCCACTTCCTCCCTTCTCTTGCAAAAAAGGAAAAGAGATTTTTTAAACCATTTCACTCTCACTTGCTCCCTTTAATGCCTTGCACAGGCTTGCTGTGCCCAAAGGAGATAAGAATTCAGATAGGGCTGAGAGAAAATCGGAGGTATGTGGATATATGCAGAGAAACCACAACCATTTCTTTTACCCCCAACCCAAAATGACCCTTTGCAACTCTGGCATGAATGGAGTGATGAATCAGCATCTTCCTATGACAGCCATGGTCCTGAAGGAGTAGTTCCTTCTCATATTTCCCTCTGAGCAGTAGAGCTGAGGGTATGCAGAGGTCAGGCTGGAGCCCTGGCCCATAGTTTCACTGTGCGAATCATAAGACCATGTTCTAATCAGAAATAACCCAGTGAAAGACACTTGTTTATGGAATAAAGCTTAACTCAAGTACAATTTGGTGCTTTTAATACATTTAGAGTACATTTTTAATACTTTCATATGGCTGAATAATACTTCCATGTTGATTTTTCCTCTTATTATTTAATCCACAGTACAGTGAACATACGACAATGGCTCATTGATTTATTGTGAGTGTAGCAATAGGTTTACAACTGCATGAATCATGCAGATTGCTCAATTCACCACATGCGTTAATAAAAGTTTCACTTTAATAAAACAGAGCTAAGGCAAATATGTCCAGATCCTGGTCTGACATTCCTTATACATTACCCTGCCTCAGGAAATTATTACTATATATTTTATAGCAGCTACAGTAGGTAGGGGATCAGGATTAGAACATAGTAACTACTGTGATATTTAACAGAACTCCTGTGTATACTGTTAACCCTCATAGGGTGGACAGGCACAGAAATATTTTGGGACAACAGTTTTCACCCTTTTTGATTAGTGGACTCAGAAAATATCCTGTAAAGTTATGATTCCTTGCTTAGTGAATTCAAGCCCCTAGCATTTTGATTGTTCCTTTCACAGGTGCATTTGAACTAGTTTTTGGACCTCACAGGACCTATAGATCATAAATTGAAAATTCCTGTTCCAGGACAGCTTCCTTCATTTGGCTATACAGAGGTGAATGTGACCAGTCTCTCCTTAGCTGCAATAGCCATGCTTTAAAGACATAAGATCATTTCAACAGTTACATGTATTTCTACCTGGTATCTCAAATTAATTTCAACAATTAAATCTCAGCAAGATCTACTGAAATGGATTAAAATCTTTTCCAACTGAGGCTGTAGAAAGTATGATCCACTTATCCAAACATGCCCACAGATGGGCTGAGCTCCTGACCTTTTCTTCATTTTAGTCAGAACTGGTCTTACAAAATTTCAGACAGAAACAGTGAAACTCTTGTGATAGCACAAGTTTCAGAATGTGTAATCTAATTTGAATCAGAACTGAAACCTTGGATGGAGCTAAGGTAGATATTTCTCTCTTTATAGCAATGAAGAAACATATATTCATTTTCTCTGCCCATATTTCACCAGTAACGTCTCTTTACTCTTTCTTAATTAGTAGAGCTCAGAATACTAAACACAAAGGTGTTCGTAACACAATTTTGTTAACATATGTAGTTGAGGTAGGATTTTAAGAGTTCATTGTTGGTCTCACTAGTGAACTCAGTAAAAAGAACTGCATCAATGCTAAATGGTAATGAAAACTTTAATGTTCATGGGCACATTATGATGGTCTCTGCTTGCATTAGATTCATTGTACATTACTGTCCTCTATAAAAATGCCAAAGTTCTGATGTGAAGGGTCATAATTTGGCAATTTATTTTATTTTTATTTTGTTGTTTTGTTTTGGTTTTGTTTGGTTTTTTTTTTTTTTGAGTAAGAAACACAAGTGCTGTGTCTGCAGCAGTAAAATTTGTTTCTCTTGAATTTTTTCACAATAAGGAGATTTTAATTTTTTGCCTGTGTTTCATCATTTTGAACATTGTTGCATAAAACTGACGTGTTTACAAACAAAATAAAATAAAATCTGCAGTCTTTACTGTTCCTAGTGAAACCCCCAATGAAAAAAAAAAAAAACCAAACCAAAATTGTGAACAACCATTGAATTTAATAAAAACCAGCTCTAGTATTACTGTCTTCCAGTACAATAAAAGCTTTTTCTGTTGCTATGTTGTCAGTACTACAAAGTGTTTTCTAATACATAAACCTCAGGCATGCAGATAAACCCAAGTAAACTGGAGTCATGGTTTGGTATTGGTGCTTAAAACGTCCTTTAAACTATCTTCTTTGTTAAGGGAACTCTCTGTCATCTGGAATTACAGACTTTAAGGCACTCCCTGGTTATAAAAGGAACAAATGTGAGGATTTCACCATTATTCCTTTGTAGATCAGTATCCGAATTACTCCTGTCATGGTAAGTTCAGTTTAGATCACAATAAAAATAATTTTAAAATGCTGCTTCAGGTACTAAGTGCAAAATGGCTGAAGGTCCTCTTCATTGCAGTCTGCTTTGCTTATTAATTCCCATCATCTCTCTTTCTGCCTTTCTTCCCTTGGCTATCGACTGAACTGTCCTGAAATCTAACCACAAAGTGCATACGTGTATGTGTATGAACGTAAATGAAAACACTAAATATACTTGTTGACAGAGAAACATTTTACACCATAGTTTATAAAATGCATGCTTTTTTGTAAAGTTGTGTGTAGTCTGAGTATTATATTAACCAGAAAACAGGAAAAGTGTGTACCAAGGTGAGGTTTATGAAGCAGAATGGGAGCTTGCTGTGTAATTCAATTTGGAGAGTCCTATTTGGAGCTCATTAGGTTTGGTTTTCATTAGTAGAACTGACAGGCCATAGTAGAGTCATTCAACCTGATTGTTCTGCATGGTTGTGTGGATGCATCCCTCATATTTGCATGTTGGAACTAGATGATCTTAAGGTCCTTTCCAACCCTTACGATTCTATGATTCTATGATTCTATGATTCTATGATTCTATGATTCTATGTTAGTTTCAGACTCATGAAGCCAGGCAATGTTGTTATTACTTCATCATTCTTGGAAGTTGCACAAAGATGGTTTTCCTTCAAATGACACTACAAAAAAAGACAAATCTTTACCCTTTCCAACACTTTCTAAAATAAACAAGAATTATTTTTTTATGTATAGATGCTGCTGAAGGTTTGATGGGACTTTGAGCAACCTGGGCTAGGGGAAGTCTTATGGCAGGGGTTTTAGAACTAGAAGATCTCTAAGGTCTTCTTCCAACCCAAATAATTCTGTGATTCTATGATATTCTCCTAGGATTCCTTTATTTTAAAAATTCTTTATAAGTTAATACACAGTAACCAATATATACAATTTTAAAACACTGTGGCATCACCTGTTAATTGTACTTCATGAGTGAGAATCTAACAAGAGCTCACATGATGCTTCTAAGGCACTGCCAGCAGCCATTGTCGCAGGTAAGCCTGCTGCAGATTTGATGTGATAGTCTAGAAGTTGCCAGCAAAGTGGAAAATGGGGCATCAGGCGCTTGTCAATCAAAGGTGACTTAAGCCCATGCTTTATATATGACACCAGAGGGAATTTACCTTCCAGCCCCTATCTCAAGATGAGAATTACATATAATTATGTGTAACTACACACATCGTTCATTGTCTCTTTGAAAAAAAAAAAAACCCATATCTAGAAACAAAGAGCAAAATCCATTTTATCCCTCAGCCATGCCAGTACCTTAGCCACTAAACCTCTGAATTGTCCTTGAATTTGTTTTGTCTCTTTTTATGGGGTCATGGATGTAGTGTTTGATTCTACCCTATGATTTGATTTGAGCAGCTAAAATGGTGTTGTTACCACTGGGCTTAGCCAGGACCTTGTGGGGACCTGGTGCTTCCTGCAGCCTGAGCAGCAGCTCTAGCTAATGGGATACTGCATCTCAAAGGTGGAGGAACAACCTCTAATTGCAATTGCTTTTGGAAAACGTGGCCATATTGTGTTTTATGCAGAGTTCAAGCCAATCAGTGTGCAGATGAGACATGCTCTGGGGACAGGGTTTAAATCCCTGAGGGTCTGTGTGTCAATACCGTAGTCTACTGGTCTGCCAGAGGTATACAGGAGAGGTGTACCGAGCCAGCTGCATGGGACATGTGCAGAAGCAGAGCATTAAAACTTCTGCAGACCACTTGAGGAATTTAGATACTTGCTGCACTGACAGTTCAGTGGATGGGTTTGGATCAAAATGTTGGGCCTAAATTCTGAAAATCTGCTTTAGATTTGTTGAAGACCCTTGCATCTTTGATTATATGTAGTGGATTTCAATTGTATATACTGAATTTACTGACTCAAATTCACCCAAGGAGCCAAAAGGTCAACAAAGTATTGAACACGCTTCTTCCAATGACCTGAAGCTGTCAGGGACCTCTCCCCCTTCTCTAACTACAAATGAGAAAGAGGAAGCATTACAAAAGAAACTTTAATTGAACAATACATTAAGGGTATTGTTATCTCTACCAGTAACCGCTTTTCTGCTAAAATATCTGTATTACTGCTGGACCAGGGTTGAATTTCTATGCTTTGCAACATTTGCTTCTCAGGCAGATAATATATTGCCATGGAAATACAGGCCATTTCTCACTGCACTTTTCAAAGAGAAAGCATGGCACTATGCCATGTTATGGCTGTTAGCATCACTATATCACCCCTTCAGAGTGGTCTGCTCTGCTACCACTCTTTCCAAGGAATCTCTTTCAGGGCATGACATTATGAAACTAGAGAAATGATGTTTGGCAATAACATGGGTTGATGGCAAGATATGTCAAACAGCTGAAATTGTAGGCTCCCTTTCAAAAGCTGTCCCCTGCCCCATCAGCACTGTTGATGGTTAGATTTGCTGGTCCCAACTTCTAGTTTGCATTGACAGGATAAAAGTAGAGGAGCGATACAGGAGCACAACACACACTGTGTGATGTGCATAAAAGATCCCTCAGCATGAACTTGGCTGTACAGATAGCCATGTAAGATGAAGTGAAATAAGTATTCCTTTGTGAATAGAGGCCCTCAGCCCAGCCTTTGCATCACACTGCTTAGCCTGGCCTACAGCCTATATAAAGATACATGGATTATAAAGAAAACACTCCTTTCAGAATGTGATGTGAAAACTTGTAAAACACTGCTTTTGTCCACACAACATGTATTCATTCTGGAATGTCAAATAAACACAGGGACTTGCTGAATATCCTTCCTCTTGTCTGGCATTTTGGGCTCCAAATATCAAACTGATACATTGATTAGCAAGGCTAAGAAATTAGATCTGTGAAAAGTAAAACATCTTACAGGGAAACTGTAAATTCTTTCCTGCATGAAAGTCCAGGAATCAAGTGTGACCTCCTCAGCATGGGTAGAGAATTGGAGGAACATGAAACCTTTATCTCACTCTTAGCATCTTCCAAGAAGATTTAACTCAACAGGATGGATCGGTTGTTATCTGAGATTTAAAGGGTATAGACCTATTAGCTCTTTTCTGCCAACTGAGACAATTTTGCTATAATGAAAATAACATGAAAAACTGTCCAGGAAGGGACACTATTTTGATAAAGTGCAGAAGTGGTTTTTTTAACATATTTTTCCTATAGGAAAGACTGTTTTGTCTGATGAAATTCTGAAAAATGTTATTGTTCCCTTGTCCTCTGTCACATGCTTTTTCTGTAATTCTTTGCTTTCTATTCCCTTGAGTTTGTAAACAATATGAAAACATGGAAAAGTACTTTTCCAATTTTGATACTGACATCTATTCAACAAAAGTTCTAGAGTAGGAAGAAAGCAGAGAAAAGTAACTGAAGAACACCATTTTTTAAAGAAAAATTTAAATTCTCCAGACATTTCTGTTGTCTCCAAAAATACATATTTTCAAAACACAGAAAATTAAAATGTTTCCAACTATACCTTTTTTTCTGCTAAATACACTGTTAAAATAATAATAATAATCTGTAGTAAGCATAATTCCTTTTTTTTTTTTTTTTTGGTGGAGATTGCACTGACTTTTTTTTTAATATGCAGATTGTAGGATAAGTTTCTAGACTATATTCTTAAAAGCACTTTTTGCTACAGCTTATATATATATTAATCATAAAAAACATGATATGATTCTCAGGAAAATCTTTCTCTAGTTTTTGTTCTTTTTTTTTTTTTTAACTGAAAGGCTTTCCTCTGCATTTTCACAGATTAATGAAGGGTAAGTAATACTACCAAAAGGGCAAAACATAGCTACTGTGTGGATGGATTTAAACGCTAAAAATGAACAATGCTATTATTTATGGTAAGATTTTTGCTTGCTTTCAGATAACCTTGGCTTGTGTTAACTGTCTTAATAACTTTATTTGCAGATCTTGCTGAAGAAGCCAGCGTGGAGGAATCTCTCCCAAACGTAGTGTTTCTGGTTTTTTGCTTTTGCATTCCTTTAGGTACTTGCTGTGTGCACAATTTATCTTTGGGAATTTCAGTGTAAAGCCTGGGATATGTCATCGGGAAGGGAAAAAATGAACTGGGCAGCATTTGTCAAATATCTGTGATGATTACATTATCATATGTTTCTTGTAGGATGTTCTGCTAAAGAAGGCCCACTTACTAGGCCTCTTCCTTCTCTCCCATCCCTCCACCCTCACCCCATCAAAAAAAAATTCTAGCTTCCGTTGATCCACATAATGCTTAATGTCATTTTAATGCACGACACAGAGCTGGCACCCTCAGGTTGTGAAAATTATGTTCTGGTATGTGATGTGGGGAAGGGAACAAGTGAAAGATACTGCCTGGATTTGGCAAGGATATCAGGAAAGGGAATGGGAGTTGGAAAAGCTGTTAGGAAATGAGATTGGTAAGAGTGTCAAACAAAGACTGAATGGGAAGGACTCAAGGGGGAAACTGAAAGTTTTGTGGAGAATATATGAGGTGACTGGCTGAGTTTGAAAGCATCCCTATCAACCATTTCAAGTCTGTTCCTCTCTTATTTCAGCTTCTCGTTTGCTCGTCATTCATTACTCTGGTGGTTTGCCTCTCTAGTGACTTTTTCCTGTGTAAATGACATTCCATGGTCTAAGTTAACCAGGTGCCCAGGTGCTTCCTCTCTCCTCCCTTTGAATAACATCCCCTGAAAGCCAGGGAGCAGATAGGATACCTCATCATTTTCCTGAAGTCGGGTTTAGTGTTTTCTTTTGCATTCAGTCTTGTGGCACCCATCCATGCTTGGGGAGGCTGACACTATTTGACTGTTTTCTCTCACTGCTGGTGCCTCTTTCAGAGACTGGGATTCTGTAAGCTGTTTTTATGGTGTTCAGTTTATTTCCTTTACCCCTAATTTTCAGAAGAACCTTCGATTTTTCTTCTACCACATCCCTCTCCCTGCTGACTCCTCTGGCTATTTGTGGGATCTAATCTTTCTCTGCTATTTCCTCCTCTCTCTCACACCCTACTCTCCACTTGACAACAGCACTACTTTGCTTTGCCTCCTCACTGGATAATATTTACTATGACTTAAGCACCATCTCTTATTTTCCCACCTGACTTGGCATCCTATTCTGATTCCATAAATAAGTATGATTATGAAACATCTTGGATGGGTATTTGGCTGGCACAGGTGTCCAAACATTCAGTTCTTTCATGGGTAGTATATCAATTGCTAAGATCTTGCAGAAGGGAATAGGGGGCCAAAGCTGTCCATATGCTTCTACTTTCTTTTTTTGGTCTGTAGGCAATGATTTTCAGATTGCAAATCCTCTGAGATTCATGCTATTTTTCACAGGTTAGCCCTTACTATTTGTGCTCACAAAAGGGCTGAAGATGTCCGATAGCACAGGTAACTATAAAAATAGCTCTCCAAAATGTCATGAGGAATCAGGTAGAACTTTTTATTCCATGTTACAAAGAAGAAAAATGGTCTTAAAGGCTCTTTTAAGAATAATGGGCATAACAGCAAAGACTTTGTAGCACAATCCTTTTTGAAAGATTGTAATGAAAACCACAGCAGCTTTAAGAGCAAGGAATAGAGAAAAACTTATGCCAGGAAACAAAGGAAAAACCTAGGTGAAAGCCCAAGCCTTTAAATTTCCAATTTGTATAACTCATTTTTCTTTGTGGTTGAGTTCGGTCATCAGCCATTTCCTTGGGTTTGGCTGATTTGCTTCTCTTGCAGTTGTGTCAACAATAGAGCTCCCACAATTGCTTATATCAATGGCTAGACCACAGTCCCATTTCCAACAGAGGATGACACTAAACATACTTTAAATACGAGTTTCTTTCCTTCTTTATTAAAAGAACACAAACTAATGAACCGACTAATACTGTCTATGGGGGGCATTATTTTACACGATCTCAACATGGGCTCAAAGACCCAGGTGGGTATGCTAGTATTTTCACTCTCAGACATGTTTGATATTGAGGACTGAATGATAAGGTTTTGATTTTTCACATAGTTCCCATGCAGACAAATTATTTGTCCCCAAGGCTACTTTTCTTTCTCTGCTTTCTAAGGTGGACAGTGCTCCTGAGATGCTCGAGGAGGGGAAAGAGTGAATAGACCAATCAATATTAGCAAGTCTGCAAACATTGCCTGCAAAGGTCAGTTGGATGACATGAACTGAACCAGGTAGAGAGAGAAATTTCTGGCATAAAAGTTGCTTCATTCTGCTCTGTGCTTCATTTTGCATAATCACAAAGGCATGAGATGAGAGCCTACCTTGTTTCTCACAGATTATTTATCCTATGGTGGTTAAGTACTGTGGGATGAGTAGCCTCTTTGCTTGGTTTTATATACACCATGGTTCAGAGGGAGCATCCAGGAGGATGGAAAGCTCTGTCTGTCATTCTTTGCTGGGGAATTGTTTTAGCTGCACCTCCTATTTAGAGGTAGCCGTGTGAATGCTTCATGCCTCTAGGGAGTAAAAGATTACTGCTTGGAAGAAAAATCTCAGGCTAACAGCACCTTGGAAGTGGAGCACAGTTTGAGAGACAGAATTGTCTCTCAGATGTACTCAAACTGCAGGAGTTTGGAGCAATATGTGAAAAAAAAACCCCAAAATTAGTACTGGGTTGTATCTGGTAGTAGTACTAATTTATTTGTAGTGGGAAAACAGACAAAAGAGAAAAAATATTGTGCCAGTTTTTCCCTTGGGAAATTCCCTATTTTAGCTCCAGCTCCAAGAATCTTCTACTGTTATCAAAATATTCTAGATTAGGATGTTCTGGTGAAGGGCGCACAGATAATTTTTACTTGCTCTTCATTAGAGGAATCCAAAATATTTTAAATAAACATCATCACCCTTTCTTGTACTGCAAATGCAGATGAACCCATGCATGTGATTCTAGTTGTGGGTCTTAAACAAGATAAAGGTGACCAGTGATCTTTGATTGCAGCCTTACATGTGATTTGCCTGTTCCTTAGATATTATCACTGGTTTGTTTTTTCTCTCCTTCAGTTCACACCTCACCTCTCTGCCTGAGCTGTGGGAATTTATCATGTAATGTGCTCAGCAGAGGAAACTCTAGTGCCAGCCTTTGAGCTGCAAATCTCAGTAGGACGTGACCTTGCGGAGCAGGTCCTTCAGCTGGCAGTCAACAATGTGAACATTTCTGTTGGGAATCCTGCTCTAAGCCAAGCAATAAACCAGAGCTTTAGAGTATGTGTGGGTTAATAGAATAACCTTCTCAAATGTCTGCATCACCCAGGACAGAATACCAGCACTGCCCTGCTCATGGAGGTCTTGTGTAGGAGAGGATGGAAACTATTTCATTATTGCCAGAGAGAAGTAACTGCTTGGCTGGAGGAGAAAGAGTTAAAGAAGCAGCAAAATACACTGTGTGATTAAGCAGAGCAACCCAGCTGGACAGGAGTAGCAGAACAGAAAGATAAGGAACTGGTTATTCTGGGACTGTTCGTGAAACGATGAAGAATGTTGAAAAAACCAAAACTGTAAACCAGGAACTAAACATGATGTGATAAAATAGTTTGGCATAAGAGTTAGAGCAATAGGCTAAAGATAGCTTTGCTAGAATGGTATAAAAGTTAGAGCAATAGGCAATAAAGTGATTCGCTGCATGAAAATGCTCTAGGTCCGTGCCTTACATACGCCACAGTCTTGCATGGCTTCAGGAAGGACAGATGCTAGAGATCCTTTTTGCCAGACAGTATCTTGCCTGGCAGAATGTACTTTGGGAAGTGATACTGATTTGAATGTTTAGACAGATGTCATGGGAAGGAAACCATCAGTGCTGTCATTGATCCTACAGGTGTTTTCAAAGAGCAAGACTCTGAGATTATTCCATTTACAAAATTTTATGTGTACAGCATGTGATTTTCTGATTGCCCGAGAGTGAATAACATAAAAAAGTAGAACTTATGTTGACCTTCTGAAACGGTTTATGTACGAACAAGCGCTGATAAAACTTTACCTGTAACTTCAGTGATATCTTGCTCAGTGTGTTCACCTACATTGAGCAGCCATGTAAAATGAAAACCTAAACCAGACAGTGGGTATAATGGGAAAGCAGATGGTATGTCCAAAGACTACACAACTTTGCTGTTAGTCATTTATAGCTTGCATGAATAGCCTTTTGAGGAAATGATCCAATACTGACTGAAATCAGCAAGAGAACTTGATATAAATGAGTACCCATCCAAAGAAATTTATTTAATTAAACCAAATTTGTGAACAATTAATTCATGTAACTAATCAAGCTCTTTTGCTGAAATATATAAGAATAACGTGTGACAAAATTGCTTCTTATCTTGCCCCTCTGGGCGTACCAGTAAAATTTAAGGCAGCATCATCTTCAGGCTCTAAGTGCCTACAATGCAAGAGGCTGTATGTGTGCTGGGTGTTTAAGACTCTACTGCATTCAGTTGGGAATGGGATTTGATTCAGCTGCCCACACAAATGGCTAATACCTTTTGAGACACAAGGTATTTGAGACATCTGCTTGTAATAACAAATATGGCATATGACTATGGCAGATCAATGCCCTTCTGGAGTTGCTGAAGATTAAATGAGATGATAAAAGGAGGAGGCATTTAGCACAGGGGCACTATTTGCCTGCATAAGAAGAAACGAATTAAGCCTTGTTTAGTACAACCTGAGACCACCAAGAGTGATTCGCCTCATCATAAAATAAATCCTTCAGCTGATCAGCTGAAAATCTGTAGATTTTCATCAATATATTCATATCTTTTGCATTATTACAAGTCTGTAGATATCTATATGGGCTCTGTTTAGAGTGCTGGTCATCTGCAATTTAGGAATTTCCTTAGAAAAGAGTCCCATCTTACAAATACTGACATTTCAAAGGAATATAATGTGGACTCATCCTGTGATAGGCTGAGACAGAAGATAGGCAAGTGCCTGATAAATTCGTTAAAAATCTGTACAAACACCAGAAAAGAGAAGCTTCAGACCACTTCTGCTGATGTTATTAGGATTTCGAAGGCGTATCAGGCAGGGCTAAAACAAACATTTGAGAGTGAACTAGAGTCTCTTGTGTGTCCATCCCTAACCCACTGCAGCCCTTCAAGAACCATTGCTCAATTCTATTCCCAAAGAGGCAAGATGTTAGGGAGGAAAAAAAACCAACTCTACCACTTTCTGTTGTTCTCTATAAAAGACTGAACATTAGTTCACAATCTTGAATATCTGTCACCACATCATCTGTCTTGCTTGAGTATCAAGGCACAGTTAGTGGGTAATAAATGCCCTCTAACTGAAAGAGAAGGAATACCCTGTGCACCAAATTGTCATAGAATTTTCTGCTTCATGCAACATTTTTTTATGTTAAGTTAGACTATACCGTTTTCACTAGAGGTTGTTTAGTTAACCTCTGCCTCATGATATATTTGTCAACTCCATTAAAAAAACCCATTAAAAATGGCATAAATCAAATTTTTATTTCCCCCTTTTTCTAATATTTAATTACCTGCTCTTTTTTCACCTTTCCCCCAGGTTCCTTTATTTAGCTCTCACACACAGATTAGTTGATGAAGAAGGCTGGCTCCAAGTCCATTTCAGCGGTCCTTTGAGACATGCCATGACCAACCATTTAAACCATGTTTTCTCTGGTTAAGCAACATAAGGTTAATTTTTATGGTTGTCCTTTGCTTGGATGTGTGGTGTGAGCATTTCAGTGCCACCAAATCAAATACATGAAGAGCAGACCAGCAGTAGCAATACAATAACATTCCCACAATTTCATCAGGACAAAAATAAAATAGCCCACCAAGACTTGTGGGAGAAGTCAGATGAACTCTAACACTTTAATTGTGCTAGGCTGAGGTTCAAATCTGGGTGAAACACTTCAGACCTATACTAAATCTCAAGTGGTGACCTCACATGAAATAAAGCAAAACCATGGAGTTTGTTACCACACAAATGCATTCCACAAACATTTCAGTGGCTTTTAAAAAGGAACTAATAGTAGTGGCTATGTTACTGCTGAAGAAGAATTAAATCTGAGGTTCTGATTGCCTTCTCTTTGCATGTTTTTCAAGAAGATTGATGTTGTACATATGGTACTAATTCCCTTATAACATTAAATTAGACATTGTACTTCCCATGTGACAACCAAGCCCATCCCACTGCCGGCTCCAGACCATAGTTATACTCCAGGCATGAGTCCCATCTCAGCACAATGAAGGTCTTGGTTGTGAAATCATCTTTTGATTAGAATCTCAGGGAGTTTCAGGTAATAGAAAGCAATGCTCATTGCCTTTCATATTGCCTGTCCTGCTAGACCACAGGGTCTTATTTGATATTCAGCTGTAATGTACCTCATGGCTACGATAAGGGAAGAAGCCTGAACCTCAATGCTGGACTCAATCAGACTACTTTCACACTGCCAGGATGAGTACCTTCAAGCTGTTTTGAGGCTTTCCCTGAAACAGAAGACATTGTGGGGTTTGGAGGGAGTGAGAGTTGTTGTTTGGTTGGTTAGTTGGTTGGTTTGTTTGTTTAAAGAGATCTCAGTTGGATTTCTTAGACTATTGAGTCTGAGCTATAAAAATTTGCAAAACAGTTTCCCTCTTCTGCAGTATTTTGCCTGTGATGGTGACAAGGAATGGATGCTCAGAGAAGCTGCAATTGTACACTCCCAGCACCTCACAATCAGCCCATCCCATGATGTCCTTAAACCAGTTTGCCCTTGGCCCATCATTTGTAATAGCTGTCTCTGGACACCAAGAAATTTATCTAACTCTCTTTTCAGCTAATCTATGGTTTTGACATCCAAAATTTACTGTGAAGATGAACAGTGCAATTTTGTTCTGTGGAAAAAAGAAAAAGAACCCCAAACAACTACAAAAGTGTTTCTGTTTGTTAAACCTTTTATATGATAGTTTCATGGAGTCCTCCCATTTGCTTGATTTGTGGGTGTAGTTCTCTCCTGTTCACTTCTTTACATAATTCTGATTTTCAGTCTCCATTCTTGGTTCCCTGATTTAGTCTTCTTTTCCAGTATTCCTGTTAACCCAAAATGTCTCTCAGCCCGGGGAAAAGACATTAACATTACTTTTTTATAATACAATGAGAGCTTTCATTTCCACTTCTGTGATCCTCCATAACTTTCAAGGTAGCTCTGGAACAAAACCAGAAAACTTTAGACTTATCTTTAGACTTTCCCTGAAGCACCAAGGTAACAATTTTAGAGATTCTGTTAGTTTAAAAGATCCTTTAAGACTGAGCCAGATGAATGTGTGTTTGAGTCTCAACAAATATTAATGCAATTCAGTGAAGTTACAGCTACTTTGTGTTAATAATATAGTTATATTTTATTTCTTATCTTCTGTCTCTTAAGACAACACTAATCTGAGAAGAGCAATTACATGTTGATTTTCTGAACTAATTGGCCATAAAACCACTCATATAATGAAATAGGCTTGAAATAAGGCTATTTTGTTTATTATTCTGCTTTTCTTTACCACCAGTATTCTAATATAGTGACTAGTATTGCGATTTTTAACACTAAGAAGCCATAAAAAGAATTGGTGCTTGAGGTCTCACTTTGTGTTCATTTCTATTAATTAAGATGATGAAAACTTTTTCGCATGAATTCATTAAGCAGAATTCCAAATCTAGAGCATAAATTCAGCAAAATAACAGCAGAAAGGTAGACCAAATGACCATACTGAGTAGATATATAAAAAATCTTAGTCTAGTACTTTCTGTGCATGCATATTTTTACTAATGAGGAAAAATGCACTCCACTGAAATAACTAAATATGCTGATTCCAATGGCAGAACCCGCACTGGCATCCTTCCAAGTCTGTGCAGTGACCAATTATTTTCCCCTCAAAAATACCACGTTTCATACCAAATAAATTTCTGTGCTGAGGCAAGGCCAAGATAACGATAAATATCACACTTCCAGGGTAATTTAGGTGCCATAGAATTGCTATTATCATTGCACAAAAATAATGCCAAAGGAAAATGATGATTGATAGCAATGCAGAAAATAGCCAGAAGACATGTGAATGAAATCTTAACAACTGGCCTCAATTCTTTCTTGATATAAATCTGTATTCAAAGCTTATAAAAGTGAAAGAAAATAATCAAAACAGGATTAAAAAAAAAAAAAAAAAAAAAAAGAAACAACCCGAAAGCCAAACAGCATAAGAAGTATAAAATGCATATAAGGTGATTTTCCTCCAGATCTTCCACTGCATCTTTTCAGACATATGGGTGGGGTCCAGCTTAGGCATATAGTTTTGCTGCCTAACCCTTGAGGATCTCAGTGAAGAGAAGAAAATGAGCAGAGGTAGCTGGTTGCATTAGGTACCTAGTGCTGAGTGGTTATGAGTACCCTCTTTCTCTGTCCATCTCCTTGACAGTAAGTTTTCTGAGGGCTGGATTGCCTTTGTATTTCTGTATTACACAGAACTGAACAGATTTACAAATGATAACAATAAACAATGAAATGCACCCAAATTAATTGATTGACAATCAATTTTCTGTTAGTGACTCTAAACAGCAGTGACAGAGAAAGGTGTCTGTTGTGTCAGATATGGCAGACCTCTTAGGACATATGATAAATGTGTAACACTTGTGTCTAGGTTCAAAAGTAATATATAGACTCCTAGAAAAATGTCAGCATGTGAAAAGATTCATAGTGTCCTTCAATACGTAAATAAAAACACACCTAGCAGAAACACTACCAAATGAATATTGAGTTAAACTATAGCAATAAACAGGACAGGGCAATCCTTTCTGAAATTTCTGGAGGATAACTTTATGGTGCTTGTGAGGCTCTGCAGGTGCTGGTGCCATTACGATGATGATAATCTGAAATCATTTACATGTCATATAATAAAGCTAAGATTTGGAATGTTTTAGTCTGTGTATATGAAAAAGAGGAATTTAAAATTTATTCTTACTGTGAAGTTTGCTTATGTGTGTCAGAGAAGTAACTAGGATTTCAACATATGGCAGGACATTGGACAAAGAGGGATAGCATGTCCAGTAAAGCCCTGATCACTGTGCATATCAGTGTATTCTGAATGTGGCCAGTGCATGAAATCTGCAAGTGCCTGGAAATTCGCAGCTTCTAGAGCACTCTGTGAAGCAGAGGGACTGTTTCTAAGGGTGCTTATGATTACTGAAGGACTGCAGAAAGTCATTGGCATGTAAAGGGGTTTTTTTTTGGAGATATAAATTTATACAACCAAACAGAATAGTTACTTTGTGCGATAAGTGCGTTTTCCAAGAGAAATGTCATGTTTATCCTTTTCCAGTGAAAAAGATGGGGTATTTGGGCATTGCTAACAGTTGTGAAAGAGCACTGTTTTGGAGCCAGAGTCTAGGAAACAGACATATTATTTGTGTTGTGATCTTAGCCAGTGTGAGTTTTGTTAAGAAAGCCAGCATAAGACAACATTAATAATCACTCACACCCTCAAAAGCACAGGGACTGACATTTGTGAGTTAAAGGCAGAAGTACATGGCTTCTTTTTCAGATATTTGGAGATCATATAGTTAGTGCAAGTGCCATAAATCAGCTGAAAAATATATTGGCAAAACAGAGAAACCCAGATGAAATTATCACAGTCCAAGGCATCCTATTTGTTGAGGAAGAATACATACGATTTATGGACAGGCATAACTTTTGTCACGTTACAACTGGGCTGTTATCCTCTCAGCTGAACGCAGGGGTTGAGGGAAACGCGCAGTCTGCAAAGCACATTCTGAAACAAGCCAACCTGAATTGTTCTGCTATAGAGCAACTCCCATACGTAATCCTGACATTCAGCCTGGCTCCATTGATGGGAGAATCACTATGGAGATGTCAAATGATGAGATGACAAGAGTTAAACAGAGGCAATCTGGCTGATAAAGGGTACCTTGACTGCCCTTTTAACCGAAAGGAAAGCTTTAGTTAAAATTTGAAACAATAGCCAACAGAGTCTGTATGTACTTGTATCATGCGAAAGTACTTCATTTGCTGCCATGGTCATTAGCAATAACAAGCTGCAGTTGAGTGTTCAGACAAGAGGAAATGTGAATTATACATATCCCTTGTAGCAGGAGGTGATATAAAAGGATTCATTTTTCCAATCACACTGTCGCCTAGAGTCAAGGGTTCCTCTCGGGTTGTACTGTTCAACCCACTGTTTATGTTCATCTTTTATTGGCTTTAATCATAGTTTTGTGATTACAACTAATAAGATAATTTAGTTCCTAAGTACACGACACTTAAGAGACAAAAATAGCAGCCGGGTGGGTTTCATCTGACCTAATCTCAGCTGTAAGGAATCTAGACTCAGTCCTGGCTAGCATTTGTCTGTAGTGAATGGAAACAAAAGAAGTTCTAAAGAGAAAGTCAACTTGGTTATCTTAGGAAATTTTTTTTACTACAGGTTTGGTCCTTTTCTAACATCTCTGTCTCTATACTGACTGTAAAGTAAACCTGGATAACTACCTTAGACAAGATGCCTACATTTTAGACAGCTAAAGGTCATTGTCTACTGTTACCTACGTAAGTAGTTTTGCAGATTTCCATAAATGTTTACATGTTGATGACAAGTCGTTTTCTTCACTGTTGTGACTAAATCAAACAAAGTGATCAGACAAGCCTGAAAAGTTTAGGTATTTACATTTAAATGAAATAATAACAGTTGTAAATGTAGTATTAACATTTATTTGTTTCTACTTGTCTACTAAAACCATGGAAAATGACATAGAAAAAAAAAAACCCAAGATTTGTTACTATGTTATCTGTCTGTTTTCAGAATTCATAGGAATTATGGTAAACTGGAGATAAACTGATTTCTTATAGACACATAGTAGGTGTAGATTAGTAAATTGTGCTAGTAGAAAGGGAATGAAAAATATCTGGTGGTCTGTAGAATACATCTGCTAAGAAACACTCACAGTGAGAGTGTCTGTTATGGAGATACTTTTAAAGAGCTCTGGAATTTGGTTCTAGAAATCTGCCTTTAGATTTCTGTCCAGCTTATGCATCATTTAAACCAATTAGGATGGTTTAATTCTATTCTACTGTGTGCTGCTGAAAATGAGTATTTTTGCTGTTGGTTTCAATACACCTTTCCACAGGCATTTCTTTCACTGCTCACTGAAAACTAACCTTTCTCCATTTCTTCCCTTACTAGAGTATATTTTACTACAAACTGGAGAAATCACGTTGATGCCTAAAGAACTAGTGCGGCCTAAAATGGAGGCCACCCTAAAATGGATAGATTTAAAGAAAGCTTAGAAAGAAGTTGTAATGAAAAGCTAGTAGCTTGAATTTCTCTGCAATTATGTTTTAAGTTCCCTACCACCATAAGTCGAATTTATGAGACATGTTCTAGGTATTTAGTAAAGAGGGTGATCACCAAATAGAAGGTATCTGGCCCTCACACCAACAAGATTAGACACCTAAATTCCTTTTTCAGGCATTGATATACCTAACCAGTCATAGTTGCACAGGGAATCTGTACCAGAGGCAAGAAATGAAATTGGATTTCCTGACTCTTCATTTAGTTTCTTACCCAAAATCCTCTTTCCTGATTAATAAACTGTGTTAATGCCACTATTTCAATATTAATGATCTAAGGCTTTATCAGGAAGTCAGTCTTTTCTAATAAATGTACAATATTAACTTGATACTGCCTCATCTTTTGGGCTAAAAACGTGGTGTTCTTAAACCTAAAGAGTCTGTCAGGAGCCAATAAACTGTCTCAGAAATCTGTAAAATGATCCTGGGATACATTGGAAGCCCTATAGTTCTGTTAAATTAATTCTGTATGCAGTGATCAAAATTCGAGTTTTCTGAAATATAATGTACATTTTCTCACTCTGACATACAACAAATAATTACCTTGTTACACAGCAACATACTAAATCAGAGGATTTATTTATTTATTTACTCCCCCCCCACCCCATTCTGGGCCTTCTAGAAAGTGCTAGTGTTGATTTTTGCTGAAATATTATACTGGTGTATCCTCAGACATATGGAGCTTTGAACCCAGCTTTCCTGTGTCCTGCACCTGGCAGTTGATTTGAAATGGTAATCTGCCACCAGGCCAAGAAATCTGCTCATTAGAGGAAGCTGTACAACTACCACAGGTTAACCAAGTAAAATTGGATTAATTAATAAGGAATTATTGGTTAAAAATATTGAAGCAAAATTAGAGTGTGTATGGTAAAGTTACTAGGTTTGCCTACCTTTAATAATTTTGCATTAATTACAAGAGTGAAATGAAAATGTGTCTTTTTTTTTCTCTCTCTTTTTTTTATTCTTTTGTTGGATCACTTAGTGGAATTAGACCAAAATATGAACCTCTGTTACAATAAAATTAATACTTAGATTCAGAGACATGACCATTATCACAACATAGTATAACACAAGCTAAAGCAAGTAATTACCCAGTAGCCTTTGCCTCAGTCCAATATTTTCTATTTAAGCATTAATTTCTATTTTTAGAAACTGATTCAAATTTGATTGCAGTTTTAAAGAGTCTGTCCCATCCTTAGGTAAGCTGTCCCAACATTAATCATCCTCATCTAAAGTTTAATTATCCTTATCATTTAAAAACAACTCCACTGAATTTTTGATCCAATGGACAAAAATTCAGAAGTGGTTAACGTTTGTAATTTTAAATTTTTTCTTCTTCAAACATTAAAATGGAAAATATAAAACAGGTTGGTTAATTAAAACTAGTGAAAATCTTGTAAAAATAATTGACAATAAAAAGAGGAAGGGAATTACCTTAAGAATGTTAGCATACATTGAATAGTGGGAAAAGGCAAATACAGGCAGAATATCAGGAGAAAAAATTCCTGGTAGAGGCATCTCCCACAGGAAAGCGGGGAAATGACAGAAACCCCATTGCGCATGATATTTAAAACCAGACTGAACAGAGCACTAAAAACTGTGCTATTGGGAATGATTTTACATTAACTGGGGCATTGATTGGATGACTTAATAGATCTTTTCCATATCTGACGTCTATGACTCTGGGATTCCCAGCTGCTTTTGCTTCCAAAGCCTTTCCCAGTCTTCGTATTTCTTTCTTAAATATTGACTACTAATAGCACTTTAACTGGTGGCCCATTAACAGAACTTTAGTATTTCTTAAGAAAATAATAAATTGGCAGGTGATTAAAGATTTCTACTTCTTGTTCCTCTTAAAAAGGGTAAAGTAAAAATATCTGGTAGTGTAGCTGAGGCACTGTTGAAAGTTCCACCTGAGGTAATGCTACTCGAGTTTAAAATAAGTCCTCCCACTTTGCAAGTAATGGAAGCAAAGGGTTCAAAAGCCCAACGAGACTGACAAATAGGTACAAAGTATTTTTTTTCCTAGACTGTCTAATCACTGTGAATAGGTTCTAATCAAAGCGTATTGCTACAGAACAGCTACTTAGCCTTCTTTTCCTGCAAGAGTTTCTCTGTGCTTTGTAACTGACCTTTGCTTGAGCTAGTTAGCAGTGTTTCTTGCTGTGTTTATTTCAGCTCTTTTATGTTCATAGATTGCTGCTATTGCCCACTCAAAATGCAGCTCAAGGAACATGGTTATGACAAAATTTATCTATTAAGGCTTTACACATCAGCTGCTTTGTGTTGTATCTTCTCAGTGAGGAAGCATTACCCTTTCGGGACCACTAACTTGCTTGAAACAGAGGAATACCAGGTTCATCCTGGCGAGCTTCAGGTTCTCAAATGAGCACTGAAGTAAGAGTGCAGCGTACCCTTCTTAAATGCCCACCCAGTTTCATGCTGGAGAAGTTTGAGCTGCAATTGCTGAAAGCTTTGAGGAAGCAAAAGGGAAATTACCAGAGTGTGCCGGCTAGCTCTATTCTTACAATCTGTCTTAGGCAACTGCACTTCATCACTATTAGGTGGACCACTGTAAACTGGTGAATTTTTGGTCAATAAGATTATTTAATATTGTATATAGAGTTTGGAGCAGATGCTCTTGCTGTAGCTCAGGTTCTCTGGTTTATGTTCTGGAAGGAAAACTCTCTTCCAAATATTAATATCTCAAAGACATTTTGATGAAGTTTAGTAATTCAACCAGGGAACATCAGAAGTTTAAGTTCTTATTTTATTGAAAACAATGTATATTTAAATCGCATATCAGCAAGTTGAATCCCTCTGTGGCCTGACTCTGTCAGCTTCCCTGATGGGCAACTGACTTCCATCTAGGATGAAATATTTCCAGAGCTGCTAGTTTCAGCATCTTCTTTAGCTTTCTGTTATGAGAAAGAGTTACAAATTCAAAGATCAACTTGCAGAACCTAAAACTAGGTAATTTGCCCAACATTAGCTAGCTACTTTAGTCTAGGCACCAAGATTTCTTCTGTAATGGCTGCTGAAAAAAAATCAGAGTTTCCAAGGGACATGTAACCTCATACACCTTGGAAGTTTGTAATCGAAGAAAAAAAGAAAGATTAAAAAAAAAATCTTTTATCAAGCAGAAATATGATTTCACACACTGAATTCCCAATGAAATGTCTATGAAGTTTTGCAGAGCTGAAACAAAAAAAGGATAAATTATCTTCTCAGTCTTTTTTTTTTTTTTTTTTTTTTTTGCCATTGACTTCTGCAGCAGCCTAGATTCTTAGTTTGCACAAAATCCTTAACTTTTGCATGGTTAGAGATCAATATTTTCATGTTCGTACTCCATTTTAGAGTAAACTGCACTAAAAATGCAAACAAAGAATCAAAAATAAATGCAGCAAACAACCAGAAAGAAGACATGAGATGGTAATGCCATTCTCCATTCACTTCCTCACGTAGTGTATTTTATGATATATAGTACTAGAGCTAAATACAGTCTTGAAATAACTGACCACATTTAATTTGAATATACATTGGAAAGAGGTAAGTTTGCACGCATGTAAATTGTGATCAAGGTTCAGATTTTTCCCAAAACTCATTTCTGTATGGATACTTTTGAAGTTTGAATGTACGGGTATAGATGAATGAGTAAACTACAGTGTAGATTGCACTTGACGGTTTAATACAAGATATTGAATGGAAATTTACACTGAAGAAATGGAAAGAAAAAACATTACGACAACATTGTACAGTGAAGCAAACAATTTAAAAATACTTGTAGGAAAATGGGTGAACTTAAAAAAAGAAAAATCAAAAATCTTTTCTGTTGTATATCAGCTAAACCATGTAAAAATGTGGGGGGGTTTGAGAGTGGTTGGAATACTGGTTTTATATAATTTTAAACCTTTGGTTTAATTTATCAAATACCCTTGGACTGAGTCAGTAAAAAAATCTACAGGCATCAAAATACCTCACTTCCCAACTGTGGTTTAGCTGTTGAATATTAAACCATTATGTATACCCTTTGACCACAGGGAATTAGGAATAAACTCCAACTGTAGTCAGTTTTTCTCAAAACCACCTGCTACAAGGTTTAGCAAGCCATGAAACCAAACCAGAACCTAGGGCCAATGTCATGCCCTCTGCTGCTCCTTGCCTTCAAAGTACAAAACCTGCGTGCTGCAATGAGGTCGAAACCTGTGTGATTTACTAGTTCTAATACACTTACTTGTGTCAGGTTTTAAAAACAGGAAATCATCTTTAAAGTAGCAGATTACAGGTTGCACATTGCAGAAAGACAAGAGGAAAGCCAGGCGATGGGTTCTGCATAAATTATTGGCTTCTTCAGTGAGACGTGCAGTGACCACAAAGGGCATCTGAGAGAAGATGATTATTACACTGCTGTCAAGTTTTCCTAACAGCTTGGGAACATGTAGAAATGATTGAAAACATTGATGTAAGAAATGGAATAATATTTCTAGATTTATAACACTGCCATCCCTGCATGGTCTATTTCTCATTTCCTTGCAGTTTAGAGGCAGTATAAAAAAGTAGGTGATACACTTCCCATTTAAATCAGACAACAGGCAAATAGTTATTAGACAGGAGGAAAATCTGAAATACACATAGATATAACAAGACAGAAACAAAAGGATATGTTCTTAATATGTCTCAATAATAGACCATGGTGTATCACAAGATGTCATATCACTTTTTTACCTTTTTTTTTTTTTTTTTAGAATCAAACACCAGTGAATGCCATGAACTTCAGGAAAAAAAAACCCAACTGTCATAAGTTTATGCACACTGTTGTTAGATCTGAACTAGCAAAAGAAAGACCAGCAGGGACTCTCCTCTGGCTTGACAAACAACTGTGATGGTCTGGCTGATTCTATATTTCTAAATTTTCCTACCCTCCAGAACTGGGTAGCTGCCTCCAGCTACTTAATGGGAAGTGTTTGCTCTCACTCTGAAGCTGTGCCTGGGAAACGGCCTAGATAATTGGTGCAGGCCCTGTGTGTGCAAGGGACCAATCCTGCTATTAAAATGGACTAAGTTTCAGTGTCTTGAAAGTGTTTGATTTAGTTATGAAAGTGAGTGCAAGCTTGAGTTGCCAACCTGTGCTGAAATTGCAACCTTTTAACTTCTATGCAAGGTAATAAAAGCTAGCACGAGCATTGCTCCCATTCCTACTTCTTGTCCTGGGCAGACACGCTGCCATAATTTGTTTCTCCAATCTCTAGCCTTTGGCTCTGTTTGTGTACAAGTTGGGTGGGATCCTCTCACTGAGACATCTGCGTGTCGACATTTCCATCTGACACCATTTATGCTTGGTAGGGAGAACAGGCAGCTTAGCTTGCTATTTTAGTCTCTCTGAGAAGTCTGTGTCAGGATAAGATCAGTCACACCCAGGAAGCACCTATTTCTCCCCAAAGGGAGGCTCCGGTGATAAGGTCAGATGGAGAAGTTAGTATTTTAAACACATCTGTTTGAGGAGATCATTTTCCCTTTCCTGCTTCCTTTTTAATTTACACCCTTTTACCTCCATCACCCTCCAATCTCATTGCAGCAACTGAGAGAGCACACTGGATTGTGACCAGTGTATAAAAAAGCTGATACATAGTTAACAGCTAAAAAGATGTGTTTATCTACCCAACCTTGTCAAAGCTGTCTGTGCCTGTTAAACTTTGCCAATGTGAACTATAGCTGTATATATACAAGGGGTGGATATACATGCTCTCTGCCCTTTTACATTGGTTCATCCAAACTTTATCTATAACTCTGTTACATAGAGTTGGAAGTGGAAAAACAAACGTCTACCATCTGCTCCATGTTATTTATGATGATTTCTCCAATTAGGTCCAATTAACTTGCTGTCAATGATTAAATGTAATAGGTAATAATAACTTGACTTCATCATTACCACCCGTATTATTAGCTCATTGATTGCAATAATTTCAAAAATTACCCATCAGAATAAAATATGTTTAGCACCTGGTTTGTCTGTTTAGGAACATCTGCTGTAAATGTGTGATATACGTGGAATTTAATGTCTCTTGATGTGAAAGGGAAGCATATAATCCATACTTTGAGAGTCCGTGCTGGCACAAATTTATCGTGAGACAATGAGACGATCAAATAAAAATCATTCCAGAATTTATTGCTGGACTCACAGAACTGCCAAAACAGGAATGGAGCTATCGTATATTTACCAGCCTGAATTTTCATGTCTAGCAAGGAGATAGTTCTGTTCAGATGGTCTGAATTTATGTGCCTATGTTGTACCATAACCTGTGCTCATGGATGAACTGAGTGGGTACATAGGTTGCTGGATATCCAGCCTATCCTCAGCAGACTTTGGCTTGCTGCCTGCCAGGGAGATTCTTTTATCCAAATCCATGAACTTAGTTTGTTTGGCCTTACTTGGAGTCTTGCATAAAATCTTTACAATAATGGGCTGCATCATCTTAAACATGGCACGCAGCAAGTGAAAGCACAGTCTTAATTTCCCTTACTGTCTCACAATGGCAGTTCTCTTTTCTGTGCTCCTGCTCCATGCAAAACAAATCTATTTGTCCAAGATGAACTGTATCTTCCATCTCCTAAATTTGCCATGTGTTTTAGGTCAAGTGTCTTACTATCATGCAATTCTGGTTTCCCTGTAACCATATGGAAATACCATGGAATAAGTGCTGTCTGGAACAGCTCACAACAGACTTTGTTCAGACAGCTAATGATTCCCCAAACTCTAAGTGTGCCAGTTAGTTCCTCTTCCCGCAAGCAATTATTTTCTTCATCATCATGAATGCTAATTCTAATTCTCCTCTGATTTACATTCCTTGTTGGGAATTAGGGGGTTGTTTAGAAGAGCAAATTTTGGCCCTAGTTCTAATTGGAATTCTCTTAACCATCCCCTCAGAAATGCTCAAGATAAGTATTCTTTTTCCCGAGCATCTAGAAAACAAATCTAAGTTTATGATTCCTGAAACTGAAAAATTTGTAGAAAAACTAATAAAATCTCTGGCTGATATTTATACACTGAATGTCTGCTTATTGGCTTGCCAGATCCGAGAAACATTAATTCTGGTGGTGTATTTCTGACTTGAGCCACACTTTTTTATTTTTTTTTAACTAACCAAGTCTTGGGAAAACAAGCAAGGCTTTGGCTGGTCTGTCTCATGCCTTTTCTAACATTTCATTGCCCATTTTCGCCAATTTTGCCATCTGGAATGTAAATTAAGGTGGGGTTTTTTTGTTGATGGGTTTTTTGTTTGGGTTTTTTTTTCGTCCCCTTGAAAAAGCATTATGTCTTATCAAATATTCGTTATTTAGCTATGTAACAAAATGCTGATTGGTAACCTAATGCTTATTCAGTGTGATTGTTTCATTGGTTATTTGGCGCTAAGTCTTCAGGAAATTTAGTAGTCTAGCCTTTAAACCTCTGATATTTTTCCATTGCTTGTTCCTAAGAAATATTGAACACCAGAAGCTAAACAGCTTCATGGATATTGTTTGACAGCTTGATTTAATGCAGAAATGTGAAAAGTTTCCCACCCAAAGTCCTGATTAGTCTTTGTCTCTAAAGCACTGCGCTATGGAGACAATAGTGTTATCCTCCCTTTCACACAAATAGGGAAACCAGTTCATAGGCCTTCCAGCAGTTTCCCAGCTCAGCCATTCCTGTTTCCCAGTATTTTGCGCAGCCTGTCCCTAGCTCGAAATGTCGGGTTGGATTTTCACTTGGAGCTTTCACTTCATCACAACAGATGATAAAGAAACCCCACATATTTTAAACATGAAAAAATATCAGAAGATTGGTTCTGCTGCTGTGTAGTCTTCTCTTTGTAAAATAAAGAATCTTTTACAAATACTTAATCTTGAAAATCATGCTGCAAAAGGAGTGAAGAAGCCTGTCTCAATGTGATGCTTATTATTGTCATCCTCCATTATTACTGTTTGACTGCTGACCCAGACCAAATTCAGGTGTCTCAGAAATGAAACTTTTCAATAAAGTAGACAAAATGAAGGGTAGAGTTTTTTTCTGGAAATGCAGAGGTGGTCACAAGACCAGAATTCAACCCACATTGCTTCAGCTCTGATGTTATTTCACAGAGCTGATCACTGAGGTGAACATGGAAAATATAAGCAGCAGCAAGCTCTTTTTGACTCACAATGTTTATCTTTCAAAATTGTACACCTTAATTATTTTTATATTTTTTTTAGATGGTATCCAGAAGATGACAAAAAAAAAAATAATCTAAATTGTTGTCTGAATTTTGGATTACATGCTTTATTCTTGGTAAAAAATGCCCTGTCTGTATACAGTGTTTTGGGATTTGTCTGTTCAATTTTGATCAGAAATTCCCTCAAAACCTATCATCTGAGACAATCATAGTATTTTGCTTTGATTCTTTTTTCTGTGGTGCTAAGTGTATCCTAATAGTAGTAAGGTCCAAGCCCTGTAATGCCACAGCTCAGAGTACTTCCTGCAGGATGTGGTAATGTGTCGCCTCATCTTATTGAGACTGGATACCATTGTACTCATAGTTCAGCCAGGGAACTTAAACTTCCCATCACAAGCAGAAGGCTACAAAACTAGTTTGGTTTGGGTTTTTTGTTTTGTTTTGTTTTTCCCCTGAAATATCACAACATAACTTTTACAAGCAAAAGATACTTTTCTTAATTAAAAGTTATATCTTTAATTTTTGTCTTGCTAAAACACATATATTGAAAAAAATATCTTACTCTGTCTTCCTGGCAAAAGCCTAAGAGTAATTTTCAGTGATTGACCATCCTCATTGTGAAGGAGCATGCCCTGCATCCTTTTCTTTAGATAACTAAATTGAAATATCTAAGCCTGAAGCTGAATCCTACTTGCCCTCAGGGAGCCTGGGGGAAAGGTCTAAAGCTCAAATTCATCACGCAGTTTAGGGCACTGGTCTGAGCTATGCAAGATGGCTACCTAATCAGCCCCAGCTGACATGTCCAGAGAAAAAATGATTACAGCTAAGGTCTCTGGCAATGCATCTGTCTTTCGTGTTGCTAGAGCAGCTACTTTTCTTTTAACGGGCTGTAGATGATGTAAGAATGCTTCCAAATGAAGATGTCTCAGCTACTTAAAGCAAGGTGAGGTGGATCTGGAGCAGAGTACAGGAAACGAATTTACCCTATATGGCATATAACAGCCCAGATTTTTAATTGTTAAAAATCAGTACACACAGCTGAAGTCACTGGAGCTATGTTAATTTATATCTGGTTCTGTGGCTAGAGCAGTAATGGAAACAAAGGGTTTCTTTTCAAGAAATATTAAATTTTTCTCTGAGATCAATTTATTGAATAGACATAAGCAGACAATTTTGAAAAAGGAAAACAAAACCCACAACCATCATGTTGCCCTCAAAAAACATCAGCTGTGTCGGAGCAAACACAGTTCAGCATTGGTGAATGTAAATTAATACTTAGGGGCAAGTAATCAATTTCAGCAGTTTGTGCTCCATTAACCCTTCTGCACTGTTGAACAATGGAGAAAACATAGGGATTATACAGGAAAATACTGATAAAATCAACACCACAATCAGCTGCATTTTGGGAGACACAACTTGCATTACAAAACTATGATAAAAAATACTTAAAGTTTGTATCCCTTCAAGGGTAAACACAGAAAACAGATGCTGTGGAAGGCATTACATATACCAACTGAAAGAAGTATCTTTCTTCATTAGGAGTCATAATGCATGTTTGGAAAATCTGCTTTCCAAACAGTCTTTTAGGCCTAGATTTCCTCTCCTATTGGTCTAATTGCTCTTTTAAATCCTCCTCTTCTTTCACTGCAGTATATGAAAAGAGTTTCCTTCTACTTTCTGCTGGGAGATCTAGGCTTGCACTCTTTTTGGAGATTTAGGCCCCTGAACTCTGTCAAGTCCTGTTTCCCAATATGCTGGTCATCACACTGGAGAGTGATGCTACAGGCAAGCTAGTGAAGAGATAGAGATGTTCTTTTGTGGGGGACAGACCTATTCCTAATACCTGCCAGAGAAACTAGTGCCTGTCAGCAGGATCAGCTGGCCAAATAACCCAGTCAGAAAAGTTTCTCATATGAATTTTCAGTCACAGCTTAATTCTATGCCACCTGATGGCACAGGTCATCTCTAGGATATCATGTCCCTGTTTGAGAAGCATCACATGGAGTTAAACCTGTGGTGTGTTTTCTTTTGCCCAGTCCTAGCCAACACATCACTATTTCAGTAACGAACTTGGTGACGGCAAAGCAGAAAGAGGTCAAATGTATCTGGAGACGCTTTAATACTCAAGTCTTGTCAAAAGGTTTATAATCTGATAGAGTAGATTAGTTATTTCTGATTCACAGCAAATGAGGACTCCTGTGTTTAATATGCTACGTATTTCCTTCTGAAGCAGAATAATTTGTACTTCTACAGATCTTCTCGTTCTATGTTTTCACATGAATTCACAACTTTAACACCTTTAATCTCGTAAAACCTGCTGGGTTTACCATCTATGTTTAACAGAAGGGAAAACTAAACCAGAGGCAGTAGAAAAATGTACTCACAGGCACAAGGTGCCTATAGCAGAGCTGGGAACAGAGCCCAGGTCCCCTGACTTCTCAGTCTTTCTCAAAGCCACCTCTGGATTTTAAGCTGGAGAGCTTTAGGGCTTTTATACACTGCCAAGTGCTCAGAGAAATCCCATGCATGATCATTGATTACTACTTTGTAGACCTCCTATCTAAGGGTCACAGCCTTACTAAAACCACATCATAGTCAACATAAAGACACAGATAGGAATTATTTTCATTCCAAAGGTTAAAATGCCTAGTTCCAAGCAAGATTTAGTTGGAAAAATTCAGAATGGATGAAGAGAAGACATAAAAGCAAGACTGTATGGCTATATACGTTTGGAAATTCTCACTGAAATCAGTTCATATTTTAAAATCTATAAATGTATAATGGTATAATGCATAAACAAACCCACCTTTACACTCTCAAAATTCACTTTATACTCAAATACTATTTTTAATAGCTTTACTCTGATAGTATATTACATTTTTATTACATATAAGAGAGGACCCAAACTGACCTCTCATTTATTCCAATTGGAACCTTTTTTTAATTTAAAATGATCCCAACCTTTCTTTCATATTCTTGAAGAGCATTCCTATCCAGCCAGCATTTTGGCCTACTGTCTCATATTTTATTTTATACATTCTAGTGTATGACTGAATGTTGCTCTGCACAACCATTAAGTTCCCTTTCTCTTATCACAAGGGCATTGTCTTCAAGTAACTCCAGCAGGTCAGATCTATTTATTACTGGCATTTATAGTTAGATGAACACAACTTGCTTGATTCCATATGCTTGCACTTAGCCAAACCACTTTCACAGGTGTGCTTCCTAGTGCATAGTTTAAAGTTTCTGAGATTTCCCTTCAACAGATGTTAAACTCACTGGTCTCTAGTTTCTTGGTCTTTAATGTCTTGACCCTTTTTAAACTAATGGACTTGTATTTGCCGCTTCCTAATCCTCAGGAATCTCCTTAATTTTAAGGATTGTCAGTTAATTTCATGCTTTTTACTAGTGCTTGTGAAATCATGTTATTTGGACCTGGGCCTATATCTACCATAAATACACTCAATTTTTCTTTTTCTAATTATAAATTTGGCATTTAACCATATACTGTCTTCCTTTTGTCTCTGGAAAATTGATCCTTTGTTTAGTCAAAGTATTGTTCCATCATCTTCTTAGACAAAAAAAGAGTAACTGTTTAACAGGTCTTTTTATTCCCTTGTGCTCGAATGGTAAGCTTTATTTGCACAGAGGAGAATGAAGTTGCAGAAAGAAAAGCAGTTCCCATACATTTTGCTATCCTCAGTGGGACTTGAGCATTTCCAACATTAGTCTAGAAATGTGAAGCCATATCAAAAAACCTCTCAGTCTGATTACAAATTGTGAGATAGCCAGCAGTTAAGAGCAGTTGGGTAATGCATTGAATAAATAGTCTCACTGCTTTTCTTGTGTTTCCTTTCTTCCTATAAGATTTTAGTGAAGGAACCATTTACAACTCATAGACCAAATCAAGTGCTCTCTTGAATTGAAGCCCACATGTGCTGAAGGGAATGTGCTGGTATATTTTCTTTGGTGATTGAAACACTTTCTAGGCCATCTTCCCCTTCAGACAATTATGAATAATGTCTCTGAGCATTTTGAGAATGAGTTTTTCCCAGACCATCCAAATAGGAGTTAAAAAATATACACAAGTTCCAAGAACCATATTTTGACTTTTTGTTGAGAGCTGTGAAACCTTTTCCCACTTCCAGTTTTCTCTTGGTACTGTGAAGTCTTTTTCTCTAGTTACAAGTTGCTTCTGACCTTATTCCTTGGAATCCCATCTCCTCATAAGTAATACTAGGTATCCCTAAGGGTTACATTTGCAGAAGCAGTCCATCTGATATGAATCATATCTTTTGGCTTCAGCTGCAGGGGTCTCAATACTCTTGAAATCAAGCTTTCTCAGAAGTGATCCATTCAGTTTCTGAAGGCTCTATTCATATTCACTGGAGAAGGTTTGGACACCCATACATGTTCTGGACAATACAGATCGGAAAATTAAGAACTGATTTTTTTCCCAGATGTGTTGGGAATTTCATAGGATCTAAGCTGAGTAATGACAATTTTTTATCTAAGACCAAAGCTATATAGGAATGTTACTCATGATGAAGTTGTCCGATTCCCTCATCATTATGGGCAAAAAAAGAACTGACATCTAAGTTTAATTGGAACTACTTACTTTTTAGCTTTACTAAGCGAGGGAAATCTAAAAAGCATAGAGATTCAAGAAGTGTTGCTGAACTCTATTCTGTTCAAAATTCCCAGAGGTCTTTTAAATGTAATATAGATCAGGAAGTTTTTGCTTTAAAGTGCTGTCACAGGACAAGTTGTTGGCATTGTATATGGAAAAATAAATGACAATTTCTGCTAGAAGCCTAGAAATTTCATCTTTCAAGGTACCTTTTACATTGAAAAAGAACTTTAGAAAGGTGGAAAGTGTAGCAGAAAATCAAAAGGAGCGCTTTATATATGCTTTGTTTAAACTACCTGCTGAATTTCTACAATGACAGAAGACTCCGAATTCCTCCAATGCGCATACAATACACTTATTAGACTAAATAAATTGCAAACTTCACCAAGAAGACTGAAAGTTCAAAAAAATCAAAATTAAAGATCAATAGCTTGAAGACTTTTCCATCCAAAGGCTTGTACTGGTAACTGAAACCAAGGTCCACCTAGCAGGTGTTATCACTGTGATATTTTACCAAAAGGGCATGAATATCCTTTGGATAAAAATGGAACAAGGAATTGAAGAAGCGTAAGTGTGTGTTATCTGAGGTTTTGTTTTAAAAAAAGGCTTGTTCTGGGTTGATGAATGAAGAAAAGGTTTGGGAGGCAGCTGCATTGTTAAAGCAGTAGCAGAAAAGAAGGAAAGAAAACTAAAAACAAGTAAGGAAAAGCTTGAAACACAGACTAGGGGCAACCTGTGAAGGCACTGATAAGGTTTCCACAAAAATTTTATCTGAGCTAACTGAAATATTGGCATTTAATATTGTCTTATATAAAATGCAAAGTACTCAGGTATATATTTAACTAATCTCAGATTTCTTTTAAATGCCATTTCTGTGGACTATTCCTCACTGCATTTATCTGTATGCAGAACCAGACGGTCTAGGTATATAGTACCTACAAACAATACTTTGAGTTCTTATTTTTGTTTCCAGTGCTGCTCTGAGTTTTCATTTCTAATGACCAACAAAAATGGGAGAATCTAAGGCAACGCCTTCAGGTATCATCTTGACCAGTCCTATGTTTCATATACGGCCATACCATGATTTTTAAAAAACATATTACCAGTTACTATCTGAAGTCTATGTGAATGCAATTAATCTTGTATTTCACAGTTATGTCTTATATTGCTAGAATAAATTGTCCTTTATTACTTCCATTAAGATTATTCCACTAATCTAATTAGTATTTACATAATTAGTGGAGTTATCAGACAGCCTTGGTTTGATTAGAATCATAGGATAGTAGAATCATAGAATAGTAAGGGTTGGAAACGACCTTAAGATCATCTAGCTCCAACCCCCCTGCCATGGGCAGGGACACCTTGCCCTAAACCATGTGGTCCAAGGCTCTGTCCAACCTGGCCTTGAACACCGCCAGTGATGGAGCATCCACAACCTCCCTGGGCAATTCATTCCAGTGCTTCACCACCCTCACTGTAAAGAACTTCTTCCTTATATCTAATCTAAACTTCCCCTGTTTAAGTTTGAACCCATTACCCCTTGTCCTACCACTACAGTCCCTAAGGAAGAGTCCCTCCCCAGCATCCTTATAGACCCCCTTCAGATACTGGAAGGCTGCTATGAGGTCTCCACGCAGCCTTCTCTTCTCCAGGCTGAACAGCCCCAGCTCTCTCAGCCTGTCTTCAGACAGGAGGTGCTCCAGCCCCCTTATCATCCCCATGGCCCTCCTCTGGACTCGCTCCAACAGCTCCATGTCCTTTTTATGCTGAGGACACCAGAACGGTACACAGTACTCCAAGTGAGGTCTCACAAGAGCAGAGTAGAGGGGCAGGATCACCTCCTTGACCTGCTGGTCACGCTTCTTTTCATGCAGCCCAGGATACAGTTGGCTTTCTGGGCTGCAAGTGCACGCTGCCGGCTCATGTTAAGCTTCTCGTCACCCAACACCCCCAAGTCCTTTTCTGCAGGGCTGCTCTGAATCTCTTCTCCGCCCAACCTGTAGCAGTGCCTGGGATTGCCCTGACCCAGGTGTAGGACCTTCCACTTGGCTTGGTTAAACTGCATAAGGTTGGCATCAGCCCACCTCACAAGCGTGTCAAGGTCCCTCTGGATGGCATCCCTTCCCTCCAGCATATCAACTGAGCCACACCGCTTGGTGTCGTTGGCAAACTTGCTGAGGGTGCACTCCATCCCACTGTCCAGTGCAGATTAAAGGCAAAGGTGTCAGAACAGAACATTCAAACAGTTAAAATGACCTAACATTGAATTTCCATTTTCAGAACAGATTTAGGTACTGAAACATAGTAATAGATAAAATCTTAACTGTTATATATAATTTTTGAAAATGGAATGCAAATTATATACTTTGGAAAGCTTATCCCTTTACGTAGCTCCATGGAGTCCAAAGTCTAGAAACTGTTTTGCCATTACTTTTGCATATTTGTTTTCTCTTGAAAATACTGTAAAAATGTTCTGGCTGTAATAGCAACGAGCAAATACACCCATCTTTTTATCAGCTTTATTTTGTGTTTTGTGTCACCCTTCCACTTGCCTTCGTTATTTCTTGTCACATCTCTGAATCCCATAGACCATCCGGATTTAGCTCTCTTCAACTCCCCACAGAACGCATTCCTCTGTCAGGACATATGCTTCTCATTCAGTAATATTGTTATGCATTCAATTCCTCCCCCCTCTCTTTTTACTGCCACTACCTTGTTGGCATTATAAAAAGAGAATACCTTTAAGGGGCCTTGAACCACTGTCATTACATGCTCCAGACAGCAACCCAGGGTGCAACCAGCATCTCACCACAAGTAGGAAATGAGAAATTCCGGACTATAATGAGAGCTATTGAATTTTTTTACAGCAGCTTAACATAGGTTATTTAGTTCAGGTGTTTCAGTAATGGTAATGCATATGGAAAAAGCAGTGCATAAGGCCCTTGAGCTTTTTCATCTTTCTCCCACCTCGACATGTAAATCAACGTAATTCTCATGAAGCAGTCTCAGTAGCCGTGGCAAGATATGATTTCAAGTGTACAATCTATATCTGCTTGTGCTATTAGTTATACATCACTGGTAGCTGCTTAATTCTAGGATTTTCCTTGGTACCCTATATAGTGTATCCATTATTCTTACATACCACGTTCTCTGAGGCAAACATCTTTTTCTTCCAAACACCTTCAAGCAATCTTTTAAAAGTGTTTTGATTTATACACACACACACACCCACCCAATAAAAAGAAGTAAACTCTTTCTATGAGAACATTTTTACTTTTTAGAAAGGACAGTTGACTCACCCTTTGGATTCTGCAGCCATGTCACCTTTTGCAGCACAGCTGCAAAATCTGAAGGACTTGAGAATGTGAGGAAAAAGCCAGTCTGGGCCCCTCTGGCTTCAGCATAGCTAGGATTTCACCCCATGTGCCCTGAAACTGGAGGTCATAGCCAATGTCTGCAATACGAGCTTGGGATGAGGTCACTAATCTAATCATGACCTAAGCTTATGCTGGAATTCCTGGCTTTGGAGAGACAGATGCAAAAGAAACCAGTTTTGGCGGCCCTAATAAACCAATTAAATGCACCACAGTGGTGTCCTTGTTTGCCAGATTTTTATATTCATTCAAAATGTCTTCTCGGGAAGATTTAGTAAAGATACTGGTCTCTTTCTGACACAAAACTGTTGGGAAAAGAGTATGACTTTGTTCAATGAGATTGAACTTCTGTTCAAAGTATTTTAGGACAATATTTTGGGACAACAGTTATCTCCTGCAATATAATTCCATATCCTTTATCCATATGGACCTCTGCTTTCTTCTAGGGCCTTTAGGATCAGGAAATTATTCAGTATGAAAAAAAGAGACAGTTCAACATTGAGAAAAATCTCAAAATCTGTTCATAATCTAAAGACATTCAGGGAAAGAACCATCTCTCTTCTTACCTTTATCTGATGTTACTGTCCTGTCAGTGTTTATGAGTTTGGAGATACTTGCATAAGCCAGGAGGCTGTGGACATTCATTTGCAGAATAACATTTTTGCCCTAAAAATTTATAAAAGTGTAAACGGTTTTGTACCTGAGGCTTCAGGTGATCTTCCTTCCACCCCTGCTTCTCTTGTGGAGGAGTTATTAATGAAAGCTTTGATGTTATTTCAAGTACTGCTGGCACGTACGTTGATGCACAGTTTGGGGCATTGTTTGTGTGTTTTTCTTTTGTCTTTTAAAACAAACAAATACCAAAACAATTTCTGGTGTGTATTTAAATGCGGCTCTGCAGAAAACTCTAGTATTAGTTCTTTCTGGTATCAAAACATTACTAACTTTGGCACGCTTTCAGAATACACAAACATTATGGTGAAGAGTGTAACAGAAATGCTTACAAATAAACAAAACAAATAAATAGACAGCTACAGGAATTCTCATCTCCTGACACTGGGAAAATCAAGCCTTCTGGGAAAACTTTGAGACATATACAGAAGACAAACTATAAATGCATGTAATAGTCCACCATGATCCTTTTTTGGCCTTTCAGTTAATGATATGATAGTGACAGCAAGAAAAAAAGTGTACGTTTTCTCTAATATAGCAAAGAATACTCATCCTATTAAAGCACTTCATACTCTACATGGGGCCTGTAATTTCTGAATATGTTTATTATTACTTAATGTCAGCAAAAGTGTCTTTAAATATAAAAGCACATTTTTTTGTCCTGAGAAAGCAAATTTTTTTTAAGACCATTAAAACACACAATGAAGACGAGAAGAAGCGATATCTCCACTGGACTTCTTATTTTCGACATCTGGTTGTGGCCCGTTGGGAGAAATGTAAGTAACAGTTTACCACATGGGTTACAAATGTGCTGAATTGCAAGAATGAATATTAAATGAAAATATCCATAGCACCTGCAGCTTGCCCGGGAGAATTCCCCTTGTGTGTTGTGGGTGGGTTTTCTGAAAAACCCCTAGTGAGATGCGAACTGCAACTGCAGCTGCTTGTAGTAGCAGCTTGTCTAGTGTTACCGAAGAGTTTGCAGATTCTGTTCCCTTCAATGAATCAACATTGATCAAGGCTGCCAACACGCCAAAAAAAGAAAGGGACGGAGCTGGAGGAGGGTTGCAGGGGAAGGATTATGATCATTAGAATTATTCCCCCAGGTTTTAGATGATCAGGGAAAATTTAAAAATAGTGATTAATAGGAAAAAAAAAAAAACCCAAAAGAAAAGAAAAAGAAAAGGCAAACAAAACGCTTGTTGAAATTTAAAGCTGGTTTGATGTATCTGGGTGAGAAAGCAGTGTTTGCTCTGTCAAAAGGTCAGGCCTGCTTTTTTCACAATAGAAACCCTGCAATTGTGTGTTTTGCTGACTTCATATATATTCTGTATATACTGAGCACTGTACACATGTGACACTTGGCTAGATTTCAGATGCTGTGTTAGAGGGGATTAAAGAGTGGAGAATGTTTCCCCCTTAGTATTACCTTTTTATTTTAAAGACACTGAGCTACTTCTACATGAACATACTTTAAAAACAGAGTGGCTCATTAGGAAGTGTCAGACTCTCTATTTTGATTTTACCCTCCAAAGAAATGGTGAAGAACAGACTTTGCATTCTCCACATCTTTTTATCTGGCCTCTCTGAAAAGCAGTTGCACATTTAGGCATAGCAAAGTGGAAATCAAAGGCAGACCGATGCTGGCAGCACAAAAAGGGAACAGCTAGTCTTTCCTTTAGAATTTATAATGTCAAGGTGATAGAAAATATGAACATCAAGTAGTACTTACATTTTTTTCTGCAAGAAAAAAGAAAAAATTTAGCTGTGAGAGACTGCTAAGTTATTCTGTTCCAGAATTTGTGTAGGATCTTGCTACTACTACAGGAAAATGGAAAACTTTAAGTACATTTCATTGTATCTCTTTGATACAAGAGGTCTACAAGGAACCCCCAAGTTGCACAGGGGTTAGAAAAGTCACATGGCAAACCCTTGTCACCCCAAAGTAGCCCTGGCAGTTGACTACCTCCAAATGGTAGGTTTCCTCTGGAGGTAATACTCCTACCTCTGCATCATGCCTGGAGCATATCTAAAGAAACCCTTTGAATCAAACCGCCTATATGCAGTTCCAGGTTCTGCATTCCTTGATGTTACATCCCTGTAAATCACGATCGGATGCTGACAGACAGGATATGGAACATACCAGCTCAGTAGTGGAGACCCCAGCTGGGCTCTGGGCAGTGTGTATCCTGCCATTGCTCATGTGAATTTTAAGGTCCACATCCTGAAGAGGAGGAGTGAGTAAATCAGAAGAGGGAGCTCTAGCTGTGCTAATGAGGCCAGAAGGGGACTTGTGTTGGAGTATGCCCAAAGTAGGAAGAGAGAGTTCTTTCTCTGTTTCCCATGGAGGAGAGGAGTTGTATTCCTTTCTGCTCCTCTGGAAGTCCATGTTTTCATCCTAATTTAATAGCTCCCAGTAGACTCTCCAGCAACCTATTGTGCTGTGTTTCTTTTCTCCTCCTTCATTCTTCTTTCTCGCATAGGCCAACCCCAGGCATCCCACCAGTGAAGACTCCAGCTCTCCAGGAGTCTCTGATGGGGCAACTTGATTAGTTTTGCTTAAAACATTTGCATGTGTCCAGTTGCTAAACCTATTGCATAATATCATATTAATCCACAAAGGAAGACTTTTACATACTGGTCTTCAGAGACATTGCATGACGTGGGACATTTTTAAAGGTATAAGAACTGTAAATGTTCCGAAATAAGGGGCAAATGTTGGCTGTCCCTTACAATGGAGTGAGACGTGGGAGAGAGAGTTCCATATCATGTGTGGTCTTTTGTTGGCACTTATCACTCTTTTTCCCTCAAGATGAATGAAGTTTCAACAGAAGTAAGCAAGTATGATGTTGTCTCTGAGTACACTGACCCAGCTTAGGCACTGCTACTGAAAGGCACAACAAAGGAGATTGAAACAAGAAAAAAGTTTGGTTTTCTGCTTGGATGCTTTGGGAACTGTTTGGTGTGTGGCCCTTGGGTCAGGGCCATTGTGCCCCATCCCAGTCCTGTCAAGTGTTGTGTGTTAAGGCATTTGCAGACTCCTTAAAAGCACTGCCAACTTGACAGTACACTTGTCTTTTCTGTGTTTCACATTTGTGTAACATTTTACAGGCAAAATTACTTTCTGGAGATTCAGATACACAGCTGTACTGTGCGCTAGAGAAAAAACAATTAAAGAAACAAAGAAGTGTGCCTGCATCCTTAAGTTCTCACAAACAAAAGCTCCTGGGTTTTGACAAGGAGCAGGTGCTCTGCACACTGCTTACATTCCCCCCCCCCCTTTTTTTTTTTGCTACCAATTGTTGTGTCATTAGAAATGGAATTAATCATAATTTTAAGCCCACTGTGAGTCATACAAAAGTTGATAGAAGACTTGACTAATCACCACTGGACGTGCTTCAGCATTCTCTGGACAAAATCAGTGGCTTTGACTTTACATATTCTTCTAGCATATGCAGACATACAGTCATCCAAAGCATGTGGAGGATGCTACAGCTCTGCGGGGATGCAGGCAATTTCAGTGTTGAGGAGAGAAGTGGCAAGGGGTCTGTTGTGAGCCATACATGCAGTTGCACTGGGCAGTGCTAATCAGAGATCAATCTTAATTGACAAGAAAGCTCCTGTATGAAAAAGTTAGAAAGCAATTCTCATCAGAACACCAGTTTTCTAGAACAATATGCCTCTGTGTATAGGAGTGCACCCCAAAAGAGCTTCTACTGACAAACAGCTCAGTGTTGTCCTGGCGTACCTCCAGGGACATGGTGATGTTCTCTGCAGTCAGCTTTTGATCAGCTCCCTAGGAAATTCTCAGCTTGGGCTTCCAATACAAAATACAAAGACGTTTGCTAAAATGTGGTTTAAACAATAAATATGGCAGGCCAGCATCATATTTTTCTTACCCATCACTCCAATGGACACCATTTTCCTTGCTAAAAATACCTTACATGGGCACCTGCATGTGAACATGTGTCAGAGCTCATGGGGTTCCATACAATGAGTAAGGTAATTGGAAGATTAGCAATTTCTCTTTTGGGTTGGTTTTCAATATTTTATTATGAGAAGTGTGCAGCTGAGATCTATGTTACCATAATGCTTACATGTGTGACTTTTAATAGATAGAATTGAAAGAACCTGTCTTTCTGGTTAGTGAAAACCCTAATTACTCATTATTCCTTGCTCCCTACTTTAACACACTTCTTGGAGCCTGCTGGTTAGGTGCATAGAGGTGTTTCTTTTACAAGAGTTATTACGGAGACACCTGTTAGGATTGATATAGCTAATGCTGCATCAACATTTCCATTGATTTGGTTTACGACCCAGCTGTAAAAACTCCTTTTAGTTTGAGATTTGATGAATGATGGCTGAACCAAAGAGTGCAGGGAAAATAACGATTGTAACTTACTGGAGGGCAACATCAAACTGGATGAATTAGACATAAAGAAGTTTCAGAAGCTTGTTTTACATATTTATAATGTGAAAAATATTTCTTTCCACGATGAAAGTTTGGAAGCTTTTTAGACACCAAATTCTAGTGCCTCTGTATACATTTAAAAAAAAAATAAATTAAATCAGGGGATTTCAAGTGGAGAAATGGCTCCTATGCAGTTAGTTAATCATCTTTCGTTAGGAAGGTCATTGGTATTTTAGTAGAGAATTAAGAAAATACTATGATTTAAGGTATAATGCCCTTTCTATTTCGGCCAGATTTAAGAATCATTTGATATTTTTCTGGGGAAAGTGGGAGAAATATGAAGTGGAAGAATAATGCACAGATCTTTTCTTCTCTATAGGATGGGTAAGTAATATGGAAAACGTAAAGACTCTCTGTGTTAGCATTAAAGTGATGGCACAGAAGTTCTTCATGTTCTGTCCAGAAACAATCCACAGAAACAAGTGATCCATGTGAAACAAAGTTTTGTAAGGTGCTTTATGTACTAAATAATTTTCTCACCTTCCCTCTTCTCTCAGGGTCCAAAACCACAAAAAAGCAACCACATGTTTGGGTAATAGTCTTCCAAACTGAAAAGAGGGCCATTAATGGAGGGCAGATCTGTTTTTAAGCTCAAAAGAGTCAGCCATTATAGCAGTAACAGACACTCTTCTGCAAGTAGCCCTTGTGTGGGTCATGTGTCCCACCTCTTCTGCGCCCGAGATGGAGGCAAGTATTTACAGGCTGTGAGCAATTTTACCTGCAGCGTAAGAGCTGGGCTTACAGCAAAAGGAGACAGTAGTGTCCCCGTGGATGTGAAATTACAGAGAACTTGGTCTAAATATCTGAGATAATCCATGTTGCTTTGAAAGCAAAGGGTGATGCATGTGTGTAAGTACTGGTACTGAATCTGAGCTCATTCATTGCACCTGACTTGGGGCATGCACTGTTAGTTCCATTACAGTATATTGTAACTTAATATTTACACATGGAAATATCTGAGTGAATAGCCTCAGCCTGGGTGACTTATGCTACACTCATCAAGGCAGTCAATCTCCCGGAGGGTTCCAGATTCGCTCAGCTCCTGTGGGTTTGCTATATGTGATATGAATAAGGGGGCTGGCATCACTTTAATCAACAAGAAAAGACTGATTTTCATAGTAAAAAAAAAATCCATTTGTGAAGACAATATTTTCTAAGGTAAAATGTGAGAGCTGGGGTCTCAAAGGATGTGAAAGTTTAAGAAAATGTGAGATCTGATCCAGAGTCCACTGAAGTCATGGAAAGATATCCCCCTGCTCTATTAGTGGGTATTGAATGAACCTCTTGGATCGACACAAACAGAGGAAGAGCCAGAAACAGGTTATCATGACAGGTCACAAAAATGGTAACAGCACTCAGAAAAATATGAAAGTGTAATAAATGTGATCTAAAAGTAATGCTATTATTTTAATAGTGGGCATTCTATATCACAGACTTCTTGGTCAAATGCCAGGGTCAAAGTTTTTAATATCCATTAGGAGTTTCAGGCCTGATTTTTTTATCACTACTCACTTTCAGTAGCACATGTCCATTTGGTGTTTTTTATATGGTGACCACGGCAAGTTCTTGCTGGCATACTCACTATTGGACACCAGCAGAAAATTTACTCCAATAGTCACTGGAAGTAAGTAAAAATCTAATTTAGCAGATCTTTATTAATTTCAAATGTTGAGCACGATTGTGCTGCACGTGGTAATTCTAATCCTGTTTCAGGTCAAATAGATGGTTATACACACGTGCACATGCAAACTCGCAGAAGATCCGTCTGTGGAGTAAGAAAATTTTCTTGCAAAGAAGATTATGTCATTGCTTTTACTGAGTTCAAATTAATCAGGTTGAGCTATGCAGTGAAGAAGGAGCTGTTTTTCACAAGACAGTACATTCTCCATGTGAATTACAGTAAAAGGCACAATTTTTGGCCATGATCTTCACAGCCCAGGTTTAAGATGGCATTCAGACAGCTGAATTACAATCAGTGGGAAATAGGTATCCAGGTCTTTGTAATCCGTTGGGAGAGTTTTGAACAAAATATTTCTTAAGGATCTTCAGGTCCTTTCCAACCCTAACTATTCTATGATTCTATGATTTACATTTCTACTATTTTACAGCTCTAGCAAAGTTAGAATGGAATTTTTGTGATGGGATTCTTCACTGTAGGTATGTTGTCAGTGTTCAGGCAAAAAGTGCTGTCTATAGTCTTCTAAGGAGAAGCTGATGGGCAAGAAAACTACACCCTTCTTCCTGCTAGGGACCAGTCTAAAAGGGATAAGGAGAGAAGTGGAATCTATTCTTACCTCTTTATACAAAGAATTTTTTTTTTTCTACTTCTTTATGTGAGGTAATAATGGGCATAAAAGCTTTAAAAAATGAAGAGAAGTAGCATCTAAAAATAGAACATTAAACCAGTTTCTAGCATGGGACTTGTAAGATACAACATAGTTTACTGAATCTTTTAATACTATGTATTTCACATATAGTACCTTTCATCAAATTTCAGTTTTCAATAATCCTTACAATTTCCTGAAAAGGAAGAAAAGGTGGGTGAACTGGGTTAACATAATTTTGCTTGATGAAATCAACGACTGAAGTCAGATACTTGAGAACTAATGTATGTCACTAAATGAAATCCTTTCCCATTTCTTCCAGTTTGCCATGATTTGTTCTCAGATAAGAGTTATGTTTATGACTGGAGGATCTGTCATCAATTCTTTGGTATAATTTAACCTTCTGTGAATAAATGAATGAGGTAATAAACTTCAGCATAAGGAAAATCAGACTGTTTTAAACTGAATCATATAAATCTTACAGCACATTGTGTGAGAAACATGAGCAGTATTCAGTCACTGAGCATTTCTTTCCATCACTCCACTGACTGCCACCCTTCCAGAATTAAAAACTGGAACTAGGCAGCTTTGCCTAGTGTGCAAAGTGAATTCTCTGGAAAACATTTCCTTCCAGCTGCAGGGTACAGAGATAATCAGCCTCTGAGATCAAATTATGACAAGGTCAGATCATGACCTCGGTAATTTTCGGAATTATGCAACATAAGAATTTACATAGGTAGCTGGACACCAACATTCATTCTTATTTTTTATTCTATTTTGAATGGAAGAGTTAACATTGCTGTTTAGTTAGAATATTAGTATTATTTTCTATAAATGCTCATTCATTGTCAAAATGACAGCTCTTTCAGAGAATCATAGAATGGACAGAGTTGGAAAGGACCTTAAGATCATCTAGTTCTAACCCCACTGCATGTGCAGGGATACCTCCCACTAGATCAGGTTAGTTGATTGTCATAAACTTTATACATTTTTTACTGTTTCTAAGGCAATTTATGCTTGCCTTAAAGACAATCAGTCACACAGTAAATTATTCTCCTTTTAATCGTTTGGTGATGATAGTCAGGAAATAATATTTATGTTGCTAGATATCTTTCTGACCAGATAAAAAAACGTACAGTTTGTTTTCTTAATTGAAAAGGGAGTTCTGACACTATATAATTTTAGGTAAGAGACAGTCAAGGAGAACAAAAAAATTTGTTTGCTATTAGAATGAAGTAATCTATATGGATTGTTCCAGCTAATACTACAGTATGCATTTCTGTGTGTGCTGTAGTGTAACAATGTCAATATCATCTTAATCATTCAAAAAAGTTACAAGTTGCTTTAGGTCTGGGACAGAGGAAAATTGAAAGGGAAAAGGAGTTTTGACATTTTGTCATCCTGTTTGTGGTCAGGGTCATGATTCAAGCATGTTTTAATATAACCAACAAAAATTAATACACAAATAATAACTTAATGCAAAAATGATTCTTGTGAGTTTTTATTTTTGTTTGTTTGGTTGTTTTGGGGTTTTTTTATATAAATAAAGACCAAAGTCCACTTGTTATTTTTGAATTTTAAAAATGGTTGACTGATAGAAAATCTGCTTTTCTGTGATGAGTACACTGTGTCCATGATACAGGTCCTCCTTAAAGCTCAGGAAGGCTTCTCACAGCTTCCAGTTTCGACACTTTTTCAAAAGAATTTCCAGGAATTTGGTTGCCAGACTCTAAGTCTCCAGTGATCCCTTTCTCACTGCTCTGTTTTCAATTAGTTTACCCTTTTTATGAAATTTGGCTTGAGAATGATGCTGACCTTGAAGAAAGTAAGGTGGGGATTTTAGTGGCTTGTTCCAGGACTTTGGCTGCTATTCCTGTGTTGTAATCACTTTATCTATGAAGTTTTGTATTAATCAGTCAAACTACAAAATAAATACCCCAGTATAATGCACAACATGTTATTTTACCTTGCTAATTTCTTGAATGATTTTTGGCTGTAGTTAGTTGGTGTGGTGTGTTTCTTTTTCCTGATATAACTCCTGAGGTTTATTAAATATCATTCTTTATCCAGCTGAAGCGTATGTAAGAATTAGTGACCTAAAGAAAAATCTACCAATGTCCAAATAATTAAATGATTCTATGCATACTTACTAGGTCAGAGTCACAGAGATGTTGCACTTGCGTTAAACATTTAAACTGCTCTTCCTCAAAAGTGTATTGCAGGCCTAATCCTCTTTCAGACTTAATTGAGTTTGGCTTTAGTTCCTCAGTTCTATTCTGTGTAGACTGTGACTTAAACTGCATGTATGTTATGTCCCACCATAACCCACATAGTGAAGTTTTCTGAAAGAATAAATAGCAGAGAATCCTGAGTCATAAGTTAATTTTGGTTCATTTGCAAATTACAAGAGGAACAGTCAAGATGGTTTGTGGATCAAGCAAGGAGAATTAGAGGGTCTTCACTCCAAATATTTTTATTATTTTTTTTACATGGGTTCATAAAGGACCAGGCTGTTGCTTTCTTACTTATGTTGACTAGCGCCTTATTCTACAAGAAGTCTATGAAGGCCTTTCAGTGACAGTTGCTTGGAAAATAATCATGTTCTTAGCCATGTTGCAGTTATAGATTAATTTGCTTCATACTGGATGGGTCAGCATTGCTATAGGTATGTGTCTGTGAAAGCCGTTGTTATCACCCAAAAAGTGCTGTACGGAAAAGAATTTATGAATTCGTTACAGTAAATGAAGCATATTCTGGTTTTTATGAGTTGAGAATTTTATTTTACTAAGCAGTTTTGTGGTGGTTAATTTTATTATTTTTTTTTTTATATCAGATGTGCAGAAGGTAGAACAAACCTAATTTATGGAGATCATGGTTTTGTTTGTTTCATGTTTTTTTCTCTATAAAAAGACAATGGATAAGACAGAAATTATATTCCATAACACAGTGCCTTGCAGCTTTCGAACTGCTGTGGAACTCACAATACCAGTTTTTCTGTGTGAGCTTCACTTTGTGATGCATAGGAATAGAAGTTTCAGAAACGAAAATACTAAACAAAAATCTAACCAATATAGAAACGTTGAGGAGGGGAAGGGTGGGACTGTGATTTAAGCCCTACTCTCTGCTGCTCAGAAATGCCTTTAGCCAGACTGGGGACAATGAAGCATTTTCAAAGGTAAGTAAGCAATCCCTTTCAAATGAAGTAATATCCTCCTAAAGGGTGGAGGAGAAAATTCACTTTTATCTTTTAAACTGGTTAGTGGCTCTCATTTGGCATACTCGCCCCCTCCCCCAACCTATCCATACCTACAGTCTTTCCTTGCCTAAGGGAATCAGTGAATTACATTATATTATTAAGTGCTAATGGCTTTAGTGGAGGCTAAAGAAAAAGAATAGTCTATAACCAAATTGCTCCTGACAAAGTCTGTTTTGCATATAGTTTTGCACAATTCCCATAATTTTGGTTTGAGAAAAGAATAAAAAATGAAGTAGATGAGCCTCTTGAATATGTTGTACATGAATGTGAAAAAATGCTCTGTGACTACATTCCTAAGATAAAAAGATAAAATGCAATTAGCTCAGGTAGTATTGTGAAGTTTGAGGGAATGAAAAACAGAACAAAACTAAATCCTCTCATTGAGTTGTTTCCTGTTGTGTAAGCTGTGAGAGAAATTGGAGTTTCTCTTTGGTGAAATATTTCAGACAAAATGCATAGCATGGAACAAAATTATAGAAAATCATTTGCAGCATCTCCAGTTTTGCAACACTTATTTTACATGGCCAGAAATATTGCATCCCATGTTCCCTAAAATTTTGCTCCTGCCTGGCAAAGGAATAGAATGATTTAAGAATTTCAACATATTTCTGAGGAAACCTTGTTTGTTCATGCCGATAAATCTGTAATGAAACATTTTGGTTTCTGAGAAGTATATAAGGTTGTGTGCATCTATAAAAACGTCGTATATATTTGTACTCTTATGGATTCTTGCATTGTTATGAGGAGTTGATATTTCATATAAAGCACTTTGACTGCATCTACATTAGTAAATAAAATGTCCAGGTAGTATTGTCACCTCTAGTGAATATATTATGTTGATACAGTTAAAGCCTCTTTACTCCTTTGCCTCCAAACTGTCATACTGAGATAAACACCCAACCCACTCTAACTCCTGGCCATGCCCCATCCAGAATGTAAGTCAGAGCCAGCCAGTCTGAATGAAAAATATTTCAAGGTACAATCCTGCCATGCTTGGGTTCACGTGCTGGCCCCAGTCTGTGTATTATTACTTTAGGTGTAACCTAATAACTGAGGTGCTATGGATAAATTATTCCCTGGAAACCCTGCCCCAATGAGTAGGAAAACCAATGTTTAAGCAGATAAGCAAATAGATGTTCAGGCTTTAAGATGAAGACGGGGTGGCATAGATAACCCAGCCATACTCTTCTCCATCATTGCTTCCCTCTGAATAAAGGAATTTTTCTTTGGAGATGGAAAAGGAAGGAGTACATGGTGTTTCGCTCACGTGTGTAATCCCTGAAGCTGCTCCTGTTAAGGTTGATATTGCAGAAGTCTTTGACTTTACTAGTGATAATCTAACCAGCTTTTGCTGAAAAAGGGGTCAGCAAGAAACTGCTCCTTGTTTTAGTTCCTAGTAAATGCGAGAGCCTGGAAGCTCCAATCTGCCCTATCAAGAGTACGCAGTGACAGTTTCACTTACTTCCTCCCGCTCAGTGGAAAACGCAAAGGGCAGCACAGAGCTAGCTGAGTTAACACTATGAACTTTGGGGTCAAAGTAATTCTGGAGTTTTCCCTGTTTCATTCCAGAGCAGGGTACTTAAGGACAGAACATATTAGAAAATCTGCAGGATTTCATCCCTGTTGAAAAGATAATGTAGCAGTTGTACTACTTGTACTTTAGGGGCTGAACTAGAGAAGGAATGGTTCTATGCGTTCTTAGTGGGGAAAAAAAAAGTGGTCAGGAGGTTTTTTTGATGTAAAAAACCAAACCAAAACAAAAACACCTGCATAAAAACTGCATTCGGTGTATGATACGTGCAATTTATCATCCTTGTGAGTAGGCTGGAGTGAGCTAAGCTTTCCAAACACCGTTCTTGCTGTGGAATGCAGCCATTCTTCACGATAGTCTTCAGGGCAGAAGTATTTCTAAACTCAAAGTGCTTCACAGCATATTTTAAATAATTAGTCATCATATTAAATGTTCTCAGTGACTCTAGTGTTTCTACATCTGAGCTACTTCCTATTGCAGAAAAATTACACACAACAGTAGAGAAAATAATTAGTTCACCCCAAATACTAGCTAATCAAAACTGTAAGTATTTTCTTTCTGTTATTTTATTCCAGTGTGGATTTCTGAAAACATATAAATGAGCTGGATATAAGAAATACAAGTCTTAAAATAGAGTTTTAACAGCATTGTCCTTGGAGCTGTAGAGCCAGCTAAAAAGCAGCTTTGGCTACCAATGTAAGTTCTCCTGATAGGGAAAATTGTAAATGGTGATGCTTAGATCTGAAGCATCTATGTAATATCATTAATCTCAAATTAATTAAATACTATAAGCTTGTAATTATGACTGTGAAGTCAATGGGAAGGAAAATGCACACAGAGCACACACATGCACAGGACAATTAATTCCCTGTCTTTTAGACATATATTTTAGGATTAAATTAGTGCACCATGTAATTACATTTAACCCTTACTACTGACTCAAGAAACGACATAAATTATGATCTTGTCAAGCAGTGTTTCCTTTCCACTTCATACTGTTTTGGAGCAGCATGCTAGATGCTTATCAGAAGACGTGCATGTTTCTGCCTAAATGCTCAACAACAAAATTATACATGTGACAGAAATTACTATTTGATGTGTATATACTTATGTGCAGTAAAAAGTGTCTCACATCATAACATATTATTATGATAAATAAATATAACCTCTCTTAAGAGACAGCAACGACAGGGACTACATACATGAGGAAGCAAGAAAGAAGGACGTGTGTGGCTTTTTGTTTATATGTTTGCTTTTCTTAAATATTCCCGTCTGAGAGAAATGGAGTATTTGTGCTTCTAGAGGGATCTGGAGTCAGTCAAACAGACTCTGTTCAGTTGGCCCAGAGGATCCAATTCTGAAGCTGATTCTTAGGATTTAATCAAATTATCACTATGTTCAGTGGAATTTTAGGTTCAGTGTGGACAACACAAATGAGACCAATTGTCACATGAAATGATGAATGGGGTGCTAAAATGAGGTTTATAGAACCACAATTCTATTTTACTTCAATTTATTTAAAACTCATGTGATTTCATATTTAATAAACTTCTTAGACTTTCTGAGTCAATCTTAAGCACGATTTTGAGTGAACCTTGGCTGATTTATGCCTTGCATTCTCACATGATTTTGACAAGGAACCAGATAAAATTTGGCAGCTTTGACTGTATTTCATTTTGAGATTTTAAGTTTATTTGGACCTGAAACACAAGCAAAACTTGTAGTTGTGAACCCGCCCAGAAAGAAAATGAAGAAAACAGTTACCCAACACTCCATAAAATTAAATGATGGATTTTCACGTGATTCTGAGATAGAGATGTTAAAATTAGGTGAGATTAATCCCATGCTCCAGGAAGACCGTCGTTGGTAATAAAAAGTACCCCAAGTGAGAACAATAGCTTCCAGCTCTAACCTACATAGGCACTAGGAGACACATTTCCATATTCTTCTCTCAGTTGCTTCTTCCACACAATCAATTGAAATGACAGACCTTTAACACACTGAGAACCCAGCCACACCCTACACCAGTCTCCACATCTACCACGTGCCACCAACTGCACTCACCCAAACTTATCTTCTAATCTACTTAAGGCATGCTTCACCCCAGCAAGCTTTTACTTCCCAGAGGCTTTTTTCCTCCTGAACCTGGTCCTGCATCCTCAGACAGGAGTACAGACCTTGGAAACAGCTGGGTTGTGGTAGAGTTTGGAGAGCCAAGATGTTTCTGCACTCAAGTACTTAGCTGAAGGATCTGTCTGCTGCACTACTAAATGCCTCCACCTAGACAGACCTGGCAGCTACTGCTCTTATGTATCACTTCAGCAGTCTGGAAATTTCTGCACCACACTAAGCAAAGCTATGTATCAGTACTAGCTCTCCCATCGTGCCAGTAAGCTTATGTCATGCTAGAGAATTATGACACTTGGAATGAAGTTTTTAGTTTTGCAATATCACAGGCATAAGAAAAAGTGCAAATACAGGTAAAGACAATTAAAAAGAGAATCATTCCCTCCTTAAGGTAAATAGGATCATAAGGATAAAGGATTTACATACACAGATTTTTATGTTTAATTTCAAGTCAGTCATAGTTTATGTGTATTTTCATTCATTCCAATGGATCACATAATTTGTCATCTTAGCTGTAACTGCCAATGATGGTGAACTGAACTGTCACTGGTGATAACAATTCTGGTGATCAATCCATGCACCGTAACCTACCCTGAACTGAGTAACTTTTTCCTTTACACCTTTGGGCAACTTCTGGCACTTCACAATTATTCTCAGAGCTCCATTTGATGAAAAAAAAAGAAAAAGATATAAGGCTTTCCCAGATGAACCAGTATATCTTTTAACTTTGTATTTGTTTCTGACCATCCTTCTCATTGAATGCAGTTCAGAAGCTTGATATGCTATAGACTTCAGTATCAAAATCGTAACAAATTAAACCTCAGGTGAAAAAAATGCATTGTGAACAAACAATATGCAATCCAACAGAGCTTTTTCTCCAGGAGATTTCTTCTCAATTGGTTGTATTTGTAAGGGTATTGCAAAACAAAACACATATTTTGCTAATCGTTAGTAATGGTTTCAAGGAATTAACTGTGTTTTTTGGCCTGTACCATTCATACATAAGATTTACAGAATGTTCTGTCCAAAATCAACTTTTCAGACTCTCAAAGCGTATCGCAACATGACAACACTGCAAGCATCATGAAGAAGCAGATCATAAGCAGGCTTAAATCACTAGTTATATCGACTTAAATGATTCTTAGGTTGAACTGGGGAACAAAAAGGTCAAGAGCCATCTTAAGGTTTGCCCAGTAAACAGTGGCAGGGGAGAGAATGAATGACAAGTTGTGTGCTGCATTCTCTCACTATAATGAACAGTATTGCTTATGAAATGACATGAAAGGGAAAGCTTTTGTACCTCAAGGAAACACAGCCCTGACCTCTAGCAGGACTACAGCAAAAAGAGATTCATCTGACCCCATTAAGTTGGTGACCTGTTACAGAAAGAAACACACTAGGGTAAGTGAGACAATTCAGATGGTCAACTTCCCAGTAATACTAGTTATTTAAAATTGATGGGACACTGGTGTGGAAGAGAATATTTAACTGATAGCAAAAAAAATCAAAGAAAAATGCACCACCTCCTTAACCCTTTTCTCCTTTGTCTTCCTTTTTTCTGTCGTCTTATTCCATCCCTTACAACTGAGGGGGGGGATGACTTACTAAGACATTTCCTTGAATGCATGAAAAGGAGAAGGGACATAAAGAGTTCTAATGATGGAGGCCATGTACAATGGACACTTTCAATTTAACAGATGACTTACTTACAAAATATTAGGATAACCCCAAAATGTTGCCACATAAAATATAAATAAAGAATGAAGGCAGTGTCTTAGGACCAAACCAGAAAGGTACTCCTGAAAAAGTTCCCAGTAGGAGAGGAAGAGCCCACTTCATACATTTGCACTGAATGCCAGCGTGCATTAGGCTAAGGGACAGAGAAAGAGCAGCCTGTATCTTGAACTACAGTGAAAACAGAAAATGTAAGCTCAACAAGCTTTCCAAGGTGAGGCCAGGCTTTGAAGAAAACAGGGGAAATAAGGGAAGAGAGAGGGAAAGGCATTACATTGCCAGACCCTTGCTCTCATCATAGCCAAGATACTGGAACACTTAAAAAGAACTTTGGAGACAGATACATTTTAGGTTTCTGTTTTCATATTTCACTTCTTGTTTCCAATTTTACAGTCAGGAATTCAGCTTACTGCTTGCTAGGACACACTTGTTTCCTTCTTTAGACTTGTCTTGTGTTAAGAATGGGCTGCTTTGGCAAGAGACAAGATAGAGAGAAGTAACCTGTGATATTAGATTAATTCATGCTGGACATTGTTCTTTGCCACGTGGTGAAGGAGGATGAGGGAATTAGGATGCAGAATGTCTTATTAAGTTTTTGCTAGTCTCAGCCCCTGCATTGTCTCAAAAATGCAAGCTTCTCAGAAACATAATTGAGCCAACAAGGAACTGTGTAAACTGAATATATGGGTGCAAATGAGGCAGAGTGGAAATTAGACATTAAACAAGTATCTTTTTTATAACTTCCCCAAACTCTTCAAGATGTTAAAACAAGTAAACAGTACTCGACAACTGTGTTTTATCGTTAATCCTGGTACTAGTGTTATCTTTACCCTGCTTTTCTGTCTGGTCTCCTTATTGCAACTATTGCTGAGGTTCCAAATATGCTAGTTTTTGCTTTCTGTAAAAGGTAAACATGTGCAACAGCTCACTTTTGTTATGAAGTAAAACAAATTTCAAATGTAGTCCTGCTCAAATATAGCCATGAATTTTTATATTCTAACAGAAAATAATTTGTTCTCCTTTGTGTTGTCATCAATGGCAGTTCTTATGTGTAATACAATTAGCACTGGTAGCTGAAGTTCCCCACAAGGAAATGATTCAAGACAGATGATAATAAAAAGGGGAGTGCGGGGGAGTGAGATGTGGTTAAAGCAGCAAAAATCTTGCTTATTAAGGTTATGTCTTCACTGTGGAGTTACTCAGCTGGTGTCCACAGTTTGGCAACAAGAAAGGCCTCCAAAGCAACTGGAGTGATGCCTTGATTTAAGCAAGATGAATTGCAGAGCTCTGGGTTATAGTCTATGTTTTAATTATTATTCTTCTTAGTGTGATAAATAGTTCACTATGTCTGCAGAAAAGATGCAGACAACCCTCTTGTGCCTTACCACAGTTCCCTCTTTGCTTCACTCAGTTCATGGGAAAACACCCAGTGTCTTCACAAACATAGGATGTCTCCATGGAAGTCTTGTCTTACACTTTTGACCTAATTATTGTTATTCTGTGCATCATAATACACTATCATATAGCTAAAGTTGTTGGTCAATAACAAAATATGAAAACGGTATCAGCAAGGAGAGATTAATCTCCCTTCACTTCAGATATCGTGTGCAGTGTGATCTGTAGGATTTATTTTAGGTGTCTATGTGACACTGAGACGAAGACAACCTTAAAAATACCTATTCATTGTCTATAAGGAGAGGCTAGCTGAGGCGTAGACATTTACATTGGTTAAGATGAATCCCATTCCAAGTGATTAATCTCAGCTGGGAAAGAGTTATCACTTCTTTTACTGCCTTGAGTTCAGATCCTTACCTGTCAGAGTGACTGCTGGACTGCAGTGTTAAATCAAACAGATTAGCTGAGGTCATGAGAGATGCAAAGCAGGGTGGAGCACAAGCACTTACAGTGGTTAACCCTGGTTACCTGCCTTTCCCCAGCTGAACACAGTCACTGCTAGGTGGGTGCCCCTTTCTCTTTTCTGTGTGTTTTACAACAGTCTTCTAATTAATGAGCATCTGTCTCAACTGAAATGTTGTGGTTGTCCTAAGATTTATGTTTGCCATCAAGGTGGAAGTTTAGACCAGAGACAGTGGAATAAAAGATGAGTGCTTGTACAGACAAAAGCCAGACAGGAGAAAAGGTCACTACTTGCAACCGAGACTGGTGCAAATAGACCTTTTTCTCTCTTTCCCGCTACTGTTTAAACTAAACTGCCTGAATTCACACTGATTGGGCAATAAGAAGAGTAATTATACAGGCAGGGATCTCTCTGAGCCAAGAAGTAGTGGATTTAGCTAAGAAATCATAGCTAAAAGTTAACAAATGAGACCCCTTCCTGTGGAACGCTGGAGTTTCTGGAGATCCCATGAGCTTCCATGTAAGGGAGCCAATGAGTCTCCAGGCAGAATTGTTTTCTCGCTGGGGACATCTCAGAAAATTCAAAAATTTTGAAAGCTAAGGACACTAGCAAGATTAGAGGCTGATAAATACATAGTTGATTGGTAAAATGGAGAAAAAAAACTGTGCAGTGTTATGATACATGTAATCACTGAGCTTTAAAGACATGAATACATTGGTGTGGGGTTACTATTTCAAATGTTATTTTGCATTATGTTTGTCCTGTCTAAAAGCTTCAACAATGCAAGTTGGATCTGCCCTAAAGATCTCATAAACCATAGTTTGCTTAGCCTTGGAATCATTCAGTCAGCCAGACAGATGCTCATCAAGTTCTTCATTGTGTGCTTTCATTTTCAAGAAAAAACAAACTACAGACATCGGTTAAGATGATAGATTTTCTTAAAAGAGTACTGTGGCAATCAGCAGTTGCCATAACTAACTATAAGTCCCACCTGAACACCAGTCCACTGGGACAGATGAGTGGCCTGTTCCTGGGCAACAGGGGGAATTGAACATTTGCCCTCTTGCAAGTTTCATCTGGCTGCGGTTCAGGCAACTACACAGTTTAGTTTGTGTTGCTTTTTTTATATTCTCTATCACATACATGGATGCATAAACTGATCCATTTCAGATACCTGTTCACTGGACGTAACAACCTTGTTTATGGAATTTGTTAACTACATGTCAAAGCATAAACTGTAGCAAAATAACCTCAAAATCCACGCAACACTAAAGACAAACTCACCATACAGTACCTTATCTCACATTTCAGAAGAAAAAAGCAAGACTATATCACTTCCCATTTAATGTGTGAGAAGACCCCAGGCCATAAAAATCGAGTAAAACTCTACTAGGAAAAAATCTAAGGTAATGAAAAACCTGTTAGGAATGAGAAACTCTGTAGGGCCAATTGCACATTGATTTCATAATCCAAACCCTGTAAACTGCTTTTCTATTAGCTGGCAAAGCATTTCTCCAGGCTTTGCCTTGGCTAGAAAATGCTGGTTTTAACTTGGTAATGAGCTTAGCATCAGTTATTAAATCCTTATCACAAGAAGAATTAGAGCTGACGTAATCAGAATGATATAACTGAGGTTTACTTGTATCTTGTCTGATCAGTTAGTAATGATCAACATAGTGTCAGCTAAGTAAGATCTCTTGTGTTCAAAGTTTTTGCTATGACATCGCCTGGAAATGGCATTGCCTGGAAACCTTTGACAAGCTGGGATATCACGTTTCCCCATGGATCCCCTTGAGGCTGATGAGAGTGATGTAGTCATGACTTCTCTTTGTAGGTTTTCATGCCTTTTCTATGAGTATGATGAGAAGATCTTACTGAACACTGTTTTCCTTTTCCTGAAGAGTTGTGTAAGACCTTGTAATTGACATGAAAAACTCTGGGTTCATATGCCTGAAGAATTTTGGACCATCTTTACTGTGACCCTGGTGCTTGTGAATGCTTGTGACAGTTAACAGATGACATCTAGTAACATTTTGGTGTTTAATTACACTGATATTTTCACAAAATATTGCAATAGACAGTGTTTGCCAATTCGCATTACCATGGTCTATTGATGGTCTAGACAATTCTATTTCCAGTGAAGAAAGAATATATGAAATACTAAAAGTCTGGCCTATGGTTCATTGGTTTTAAAGCTGACATGGTCAAGAATAAATCTGAGCTTCACCACCACCAATGAGGTGTAGATTCTCACCAATCTATTTACTCAAGCCCATAGCTTCAGATTGACCTACAACTGTTTCGAGATTTTTTCTTTTGTTTTGGGATTTTGTCATGGTTTTTGTCTGGTTTGTTTGGTTTTTTTGTTGGGTTTTTGTTTTTGTCTATTTGATTTTAACCTGGTAAGAGAAGAACAGAATTTCTTTTTTCAGCTGGATAAACTGAAACCTGGAGTGGTGAAGTGGCTCTGTCGAAGCCAAAGGACAAGTCAATGCAGAATTAGACCCGCATGCAGACTTGTAGTTATGTATCCCATGTTCTCATTACCCAGACAATATTCAGTCAGGTATCCCAGTGCTTTAAGAAGGTAGGTGAAAATTACCAACCTTGTGTGATCAATTAAAAAAACAGGTGAATACACAAGATCAGAGACATAACTGAGCTCATTCAATAGAAATCAGCAAACCAATTCAGTGCAGCAGCATGAACAAGTGATGGAGCAGATGATAAAACAAACTTTGATTTACTAAATTAAAATAAATTATTTAGATATTGCTTTGCCTAATGTTCTTCTGGAAACAATGTGTTGTCTAGTGATGGGTTATTTTTTAGTATGGGCTTCTTTCCCTCTCATATTTCTAGCACTAGAGAAAAACAAGCAGCATGTTATTCTCGTTGAGGTTCTCAATTATTGAATAAGGATTCTAGTAGTACTCTGCCTGACATTTAAACCATCAGAACAGATACTTTTCACCTCCTGCAAACCAGAGATCTCTTCACAAATTTTTGTAACCACCTGCTGAAGTGCTGAACTGGGCTTTTGAAAGTGAGGAAAGGCAAGACAGCAGTGTTGTTAACCATACCTATTTTCTAAGTAATCTGACATCTGAAGCAGAATATGTTACCTTCTGCTGTCAGACGTGCCAATACTCTGAGGATCTGAGGATCATTCTCTAGGTCCTAGCGAATGCTTTTCTCCATTGTGTGCTGTCAGTCCACAAAACCAACTTAGAAACAGCTATGATTAGTCATCTAGGAAAGGATATGTAATTGTGGTAAAGCTGAGTGACTTTTCCAAGACATTTTATACAAGTCTTAAAACCTAGACTGCATCTGTGTGTATTCCTACTCTTTCTGCATTTGCTTTTCCTGGATGTTGGTAGTGCTCCTCACACTGCAGGTCATGACCGCTCTAGGGGTCAGGAGAGTTCAGAGAGGATCACAAACTTCTAGAGAAAGCTTAAGAAGGCTTTCAAACAACAACAACAAAACCCTACACAACAAAAGATGAACAACATGAATAGCAAATTATGCTGATTTAACAACTGATAAAAAGCAGCAACCCTTCATTCAAACCCCACAGTTTTTGCCCTTGAAATGCTGTACTCTATCAAGACATTCAGGGAACTTTCAGGAAGACAGGGGTGAAAGGACTCACAATTTTCAAAAATGAACATTTTTATTTCACCTAATTAGCTCTCCAAATGGGGGTGGGGTTTAGACTAACAGTGAATTTACAGCGATATGGAGCACGTTTGCAGAAAGGGAAAACCCTGCTCTGAGGGCTATGCTTATCTAGTCAGGGAACAGCCTACAACCCCATGTGATCACATGAGATTTCAAACCAAAATTTGTACCTGTTCAGCATCATGGTTTTGGATGTAATATCAGCCCATAACTTAGTTTTTTATAAAAGTGACCAGTAGTGACCTGTTTGAGCTGACTCTAATGATAATAAAACTTTTGAGATCTAAATCAGATGTACTATATAAAAATAAAAAATGTGGGTGAGCTGGATGCAAAGCAGAAACAGAATCTGATAGATTGCTACTGCTTCTACTGCTTCTTTTGTTGCGCGGGAAGGAAAGCTGCAAGTCCATCATGGTGGAGAGACTATGAGGTGGGGAGGAAGGGCAAGAGGAACCTGATGAGAGAGGAGCCCAGGACAGCAGCATCACTCTGGTTCTGCATAGAAAGGTGGGATGTTGCTTACTAACCCTTTCTATGTGGATGCTTTTGCAAGCTGATTATGACTGTAGATTCAGATTTAATGAAAGGTGAAAGTCTGAGGTTACCAGAACAGTTTGTGAACCTTCTGCCAATTAAAGCTTTTGCCCCAAAGACCACACCTTACAACGGCTGAATTTCACTGCCACCCCTTCCAGTGTGTTTTCCCTCTGCTACCTTGTTATTGTAGCGATGGTGGCACTGTAAATTATAGTCCCAGCTGGATGAAGAACTCTTCTGAACTGATCCTAGTGCTGCTCCCTATAGTATTGCTAATGATTACACAGCTGCCTACTAGGCATTCTAGAGCCTAGGCTCATGGGTCTGCCTCCAGCACAAGTTGTAATAAAGTTTATTTTCATTCAAAACAATATATATTGGGATTATAGTCAGAGCAGCCCCAAAGGCTTGCACAGGGGGTCTAGTTAGCATTGGTAAGAAAATTGGAAGCCTTAAGGTTATTAATGTTGCTAGAACAGCAAGCTTAGTGGCCAGCAGAGGTATAATTTACCTAGACTAGTATCACATGCTGGAGCAAGACAATCAAGTAAGAGGTCAAGGGACTTTAACATAGCATAAGATAGTTATACAGCCCCAAGCTTTTTAGGCCAGATTCTCAGCTGCTGTAAATCAACATAGCTTCATGGGAATCAGTGGACCTATGCAGTTTTCAATGTGCTAAGAATCTGGCCTATACCCTTTATGGAAGTTACCCTGAGATCTGAAATGAATGCAGCAGCAAAACTCAGTTTTCATTTCTGCTTTGTTTTAAAGCCAACACATGACATTTTTAGCTCAGCTGTGCATGGGTTTGGAGAGCAAGACTGTAGTTTAACACTTTTGGCAAGCACACATCTCAAAACGGTCATGAAAAAGCTGATGAGATTCCATCTGTACACATTAGCTAATAGAGAGAAAACTTAAGTAAATGCAGAAGGAGCAAATACGTACTTTTAACTGATTAGTAACCAAAGTTCAGGTAGCATAAAGTCTTTTCGTCTGCAACTGCTGCTTCTAGTCTATAAAACAGCAGTTCATGCTCCTATTTATAAAAATGAGTTAGCATATGTTTGACCAGAAAGGTAATATCAGCTTCTGGTGATTTAAGTGACATGAGAGTGTGCTGTACATCCATGCCAGGGGATAGAGAGAGGAAGCTGACAGAGATAGCAGGGAGTGTAAGGAAGACACAGACAAGTAAAATGCATGCACCATTCATTCACAGATACACAAGGGTCAGCCCTTCTCCTGGGTTTGTATAGGTATAGGTCCAAGCCATGACTTTTATTCCTGGATTGCAGTCCAAGCCTCAGTTCAGTCTCAAAGCTGATGGAGTTTCAGGGAGCAGGGAGAGGATTGTGTCTAGTGTTTTCGTTCAGTATAATTTGTGGCAACCCATAAATATAAATCCTGTGGTAACACTTGAATCTCTACCAAACACTTTAGCCTCCAGTAGTACTGCTTCCTGTTCTCAAGAAGTCCTTCTATTCACTGATTTATCACAGTTATACATGGTACCTATCACAAGAAGAAGCTCTTACTACCTTCCTCTGAAGAAAAATGTAACTTAGAGTACAAAGAAACTCAGGAAGCATAGACATTTTTCTGAAAAGGGGAGATCAATCTGAGAATCATGCAATTTACTTGTCTGACATATCTGGAGGGACAGAGCTACTTAGAAGTTAAAGTCCCAATTTTGTTGTGCTTTGTAGTTGTTCTTGTCCTTGGTTTACACAAGGACCTGGCTCTAATTGTCTCTTAAGAGGAAACTTAATTGCTGTAGTTTGCATTAATGCATCAGTATATGGAATCTTTCTATTTATTGAAAGTCTGAGTTTACGAACTGATCTGACATTACAGATGGAGCAGAATCATTAAAAGTCCTCTTCAACAAATCTGTTCTTTCTTGGCCCTTGGCCCTTAATCAAGTCACATTCACCAGATCACTAAGGTATTGAAACTTTGAGATATTACTTTACTCTCAGCTAGGACACCTACAAAATGGATCAGATAGGGATTTCACAGGTCAGAATTGAAAGGACACATAGCGTTTTGTCCATTTCAAAGCTCCTTATTAAAAAAAAAAAAAAAATAAACTGAAAGACAATAATACACCCTTTGCTGAGAATAGGCAAGAGAACAAGAGGTGACTGGAGGGAATTACAGTTTTTTACTCAACATCCTCTTCCTCTCTCCTTTACTTCACCCTCTTGAGTGAAACAGTTTATTCCCAGTTGCACTTCCATACAGTCTTCTGCCTCATTCCCACACCTCCCTTCCTTTTTCTTCCTCTCCATTTGCTCTTAGTAAATAGAATTAAGCCAGATCCTGATGAAGCTTGAGGGAGCTGCGTCCCCTCTGTTAAGCTGTGCTGGGGTGAATTTAGACCTTCCCCCATCACCTGCCCACCTCTAGCATTGCCAATTGCTGCTCGTTCCCCAGCAACAGCAGAAGCGCAGACGGCTCCTCCTCTAGCAGAGTTCACAGATCATCATGCTCATTAACACAAACTGAACTTGACTGTGACTTAAATTGATATACCAGACAGTCAACTGCAGTTGCCAGGGAACCAAACACTCTAACTGTTCTGTTGCGACCACTGCTGTTCAGGAGGAAGCCTCCATGCAGAGAGCTTGGGGCAGAGACCTGAAGAGGATGACTTCTTAGGTTACACCAACTGGACCACCACAGAGTTCCTTCTGTCACTGCCTGAGTTGCCCTGGAGCAGCATTGTAAGGCATGTACAGGGCCAAGGAAATTTGTTTTGCCATGCTCCTTTACAGGAGTAACTAAAAACCTACAGCCTTACTCAACTCATCTCTGCAGAGTATTCACACTCTCTGGAAGGAGACCTCCCTTCCAGAAGCCAGAGCTGGTGATAGGGGACCAGCTGGCATGCTTGTAACCCTTTACTGCCAGACTGATTGGAATCTAAATTTAACTGTACTGCTTCAGGTATTGTGAAAACGTTGTGTTTCTGGATCACTAGGGATGATGGGCAGTGAGCCATCCCAAGGACCAGGAGCCAGAAGGTTGTCTATTGGCATGTTCTATGGAAAGCATATAGCTGATTCTTTCTTGGCTGTTTATTTCCTATTCCTAGCAAGGGGCAGAAGTTTGAAGTGTTAACTCTTCCAGATATGTGCAAGGAGGTGCCACAAGTGTGGATTGACTATTCCAGAATAAGGCTGGCCCACTACTCCTGTGTAAGGATGGAAACTTTGCTGGTCAGGATGCAATCTTTACCTACACAACATATCAGGATTTGTTTTCACTGATCTCAGTGGCTTTTTGCCCAACTATACTTACAAAGAACCTAACCCACAGTTCTCCAGAGCTGTGAGTATGGGATCAGATCCCATACACTATGTTAAAAGCATCTCCTGGTGACTCCCAAAGCACTTGCAAACACAAGAGAAGATAAAATATGAGATGAATGAGAAGCTTGAATGAAATAGGAATTGTAAGCCTTCAGGCAGAATTGCTCTCTGGAGAGTTCAGAGAGTCTCCTCTTACTAATAGACCAGGATCACATGGCCAGTGAAGATCACAGGCAATACCACAGCAAGATCAAAACATAAACATGATTCCTGTGTTGTTTTAGCTAAACCAGGAACAAATCTGGCACTATTTGACTCTGGCCTTTCAGCTCTGAAACAGGGCAATAATGGTGCTCGTGCCAGCTGGCTATCTACTTGCAAGAGTCAACAAGTTTCTTGACATGCAATGTCCTTCTATCTTATTTGTTGATTGGAGCAGTGAAATACTGATGAACTGCCATCAGTGTCCAGCTCTTGAGTTTTGACCCAGTGAAGGATAAATATGGGACAATTTGCCTCTGGCCTTTCACTTTGGCCAGTGACCAGCTTTCTGTCTGTTTGTGGTTTCAACTGGATGGGGAAAAACCCGTCCCCTAGGTAAAACGCTTTCCATATCTATGACTTACTCCAGAAATAAATGATTTTAAAACCAAACACATCAAGTGAGAAACAAATCCCACACAGTTGTCCAACGGCCTTTGACCTCTTGATGGCCTGATGCCATCTGGCTGCCAGCTGGCTAGTTCACTACACTAGGAAAGAAGTTTCTCACAGACAGCACTCCCTTCCATTTTTAGTCCTACCAAAAAAGAAAAAGCAAACACACCTTTCCTATAGCACCCTTATGATCCAAAAAAGAGAGAGATGTGGCACAGGTGGCTGTTGAACTTTCAACTTTGAGTGGCAAGCTGCCAACTTGCTACTGATACACTTCACTCTCCCAGAGCAAAGCAAAAGCTTTGCCAGGCAAATCATTGTCTCACTACCTTAAAAGAGGTATGAAAAAAATTAAGTGAGAATAAGTAAGTAAATAAATAAAGAAATCAATGTAGTGCAGACCACTTGTACACAGTAAGCAATGAATAGAGATGTGTACCTTTTGGGGATGTACAAAGAACTAGACTTTATACATAGGCTCTGTGCAAAAGTGTTCCTGTTCTTCACAAGAACAGAGGGGATGTGAAGTATCTTTACTTTGCAGTGGAGATTTTTCACAGCCTGATTCAGCAGGCATTTGCCTAGTTCTTGGAAGTAGAGAAAATGGGTGTTTTCAGCAGTGGACATGCACCCTTCCTGACCCTCCCAGCTACTTACCAAAATCTTCATATTGGCAGGACCCATGAGACACATAGGAATGCCTCAGAGAGCTGGGGGAAGGAAGCTCTGAGAATAGTTCTCTGGCAGGTGATGACAGGGGCTCCCAAGGGCTCCAAGGGTCTCTCAGGGGCTCTAGTGTTCTATTGCAGGATGAGGCTGGTCTAGGCATGTCATGCAGCTGGATTGGAGGGTGACGTGCTGCTGCAGCTCCTTTCCTTCCACAGCTGGGTGCTGCAATTGTTCGACAGTCTCCACATCAACATGCCCACTCATATGAGATGATAGGTCCAGCATGGGAAATGCAGATATGTTGCTCAAGAGTAATTGAACTATAATTGAATTATATTAGTTCTGCAGCAATAAAACTTTATCTAGATTATGTACTTTATGTTGTTGTTGGGTTTTGGGTTTTTTTTTTTTCGGTTGGTGCAGAAAGCCAGGCATGTTTTATCAGCATTAGCTGTTATCATTCAAACAATTTTTTCAACCCCACTCTGACCCAAGGATTTCCACTTTCTCAAGAATCCCTTTCCCTTTTCTCTCCTTTGGCCACTACAGTACATGGTGTCCACAGACAAGGGTATATCTTCCCATTCTCTCCATTCTCCATCTGCCCATGAAGACTCTAAGGGTTGCAGGAGATATATAATTCTCCCACTCTACTTTCCCCATGACAGATTCTCTTCCATCCTGTCATTTACATTTACAGTCTGACTCCAGGCCCGTTTATAGCCTGAGAAGTCTTTTCATTGACTTCTGTGGGCTTTGAATCAAGCCTTTATAAACCACACATGTACCCAACAGGTATTTATTAACATGAGCTGGCCATGTACTGTATGCCATGAGTGTGGAAAAAACTAACAATAACTTTACAATTACCCACCTAAGCCCTCTAACAGGCTCCAAAGACATGTCTCTTCGCCAAGCAAGCATTGAATCAAGTTTGACATTTCTAGGGTAAATCATTTTTGTGTTCTAAAAACCAAAGAAGGGTTAGGAAAAAGTCCAAAGAATGAGAACATCCCCATTTTTGGACAATAATATCATCCAAATGTCCTATCCAAATGGCTTCAAGTGTTCCAGAAACAAATGCGCATTCTGGGATAAGACTGCTGACTCCTAGGTAAAGATTCAGGTGGGTCTGCTGGAGGTTGGCAAGATTAATCAAGGGTTAAAATGGGATTAACAGTGTTACCTAAAAAAAAAAAAAAAATAAAAAAAAATAAAAAATACACCAAAAAAACAGGAATTAGTGTTATTCACAATCTTTCCAGAGCACTTAGACAGCTCCGGGTAGTAATGTCTGTAAGTACTGACTTTACATTCTAATATTTCAGTTCTTCCACAGGCTTTGCCTAAATGTTTCTTATTTTTGAGTTGTAAGGCATGAAATGAGATGTTATTTTTCAGTCTCTGCTTGAATTGAACGGGTGGAGTCTGTACCATCAGAGGGGACAGCCCAGTGGACTTGGAAATCCCCCAATCCACTCTGCGGGTCAGGTGCCATAAAGGACTTTCCACACTTTTATCAGAAAGTAGCTCTAAGCCAAAAAGTTTGGAACTAGATCTAGATAAAAAGTGCCTCCAAGGACAAGTCTGATGAGCTTAAGGATTTCTATCCAAGCCAATTTCTAGCTGTGATGTAAAGAAAGATAATCCCCTTAACGTGTAAGTTTTGCATCATCCATTCTCTTGCTCTTTTACTTTTTCACTTTCTGCAGCAAATCAATCATTCTAATACTAGCAAAATTTTAGTTTTGTCTTGTACATGTTGTAGCTCATTTGGGCTTGGTCCTGGTGAAATACACATCTCCGAGAAAGCATTTGGAGATAGGTATCTTCTAACAAGTAGTTTTGTCTTGTTCAAAAAGGCCAAAGTATTTTAAAAGTAGATGTCAAAATCGGAGTTTTCTGAGTCCTAAACAAGCATTTACATCAGTATGAGTGTCTTACTTTTTTTAAGAAAGCTCAGTTACCCTGCTTCCATCTTTAGCAGTCCCTTTTGCAAGTCATGGCTGAAATAACTTGTAGTAGTGTCCTTAGATCTTGGTGGCGTTTTCTTCATTGGCTGCCCCCCTGAAGACACATGTACTTTGGTCATTTCTTCTTTTATTGCACTAGAAATTCTGCAGTTTCAAGGGTTAGACACAGGATTGTACATTCACAGATGCAAAAATACATATGTTTTGGGCAGGGCAAATGCACTAGGCGATTTCTGCGTGTTTGTGTTTTGAGTAAGGAGGCCACCTGCTTCTAATGTTACAGGAATATGTTGGCTAGTGGAAAGGCAGACACCATTATTTACTAATTGAATAATCTGTGTATCTTATCCAAATGCCAGGAGATTGCTTCTATCCCATGATTAGCTTCAAGTTTTGATGACATATTTTTTAAGAAAATATATACATTCTAAAGTCAGTTTCCTGTTTGGTCCAAATCATTTTATTCATAGTACAGAGTGATGGGAAAATGGTATTGGATGGAAGAAATGGTAAATAGGAAACAACCGCTTGCTTGGATTACCAAGTCAGTTTCTAGGTAGGGTACTGTTTGGTAGGTAGGCATACTCAACTGTTTGGCACTAGTGCATGGAATAGCAAACACATGTAGCAGTTAAAATCAAGCTTGCATTCATGATTTCATTGCTTGAACTAAATTCGTAATGTAAATCATTTGGAGGTGCTCTAAGGCATTTCTATTCTAAGAAGAAAAGTCACAAACTGGAAAGTACGTCACCTTTGCAATCAGCACCCCCTTTAGCCTGTAATGTGGAACACATGGTGGTTGAAGAGGTTACAGTGTTACAGAAATGTCATTACAGAATTTCTCCGTGTTAACATGTATCATCTGTCACATAATTGTTTGTTTTACAACCCATACCTATAATGGGCTAAGTGGGGACTATTTATATCAGTTAACAATGAGTGCCTTTAATTAGTATTTCATGCAACTGGAACATGTTAAAGATTCTGACACAAATCTGGCTTGGGTTGCTAAATTCCATATGAATTTCATTATGAAATTGCTAAGACATTACAGTTGCTCAGGTATTGAGGTTTATAAGTGCACTTCATCTGTTACAAAACTAGGGTAAGTCATACGCATGTTAAAGAAAAATCTTCAAAACAACAGCTTGGTATCTGACACAGTGGAGTTGGAGTTTAAAGCCGGAAAAATGAAAACCCTTTATGATCTGAAATGTGCCTGTATTTGCTCTAAAACTGCAAATTTAATAACATCTTCAAAGCTGAAGTTTTGTGTAGAATGGAAAAAATTATGAAAATGGAGAATCATATGCAAAAATGGTAACTAAAATTTATTAAAAATAGATCAGTTAGCAGAGGTACTCAAAAGGTGTTGCTAGATTGTAGACTGTAAAGATGGTCTCTTGCTGTGGTTGAGACCGAGTAGTTACAAACCTGTGTCCTATGCTTCCTGATTGAACATAATACACAAAATGTTTAGGCTGAGATCATCACTCCCAGCCCAGCCTCTTTTCAGTGACTGAGGTGGTCAACAGGGGGTTTTGGAGCTGCAGTTCGCACTGAAGGAGACCTTTGCACTTCACACTGAAAGTCCCTGTGAGACTTTTGTCCATAGGCACTCATGAATTTGCAGCTTGAAGAATGTGCCAAGGAGGAGTGTAACATGCAGGGAATGATGTGAGAAGGAAATGTGCCTGAGGTTACTGTTTTAAAATTTGGGTAGTGTCATGGTCCTAAAGAGTGATAGAAAGAACATGCTAGACGCAGGCTTATGTCAAAAATAGAACAACTCAGGAGATTAAGAGTGGGAGAGCAAAAGATGGCAGGAAATCACCATAGCTTCATGCCTCCATGTTATTCTTCTCAGATATAAGGGCAGAGGTTACATTCCTCTGTGTCTCTCACTTCCTGAACCTAACACTATTTTTTAATTCTACAATTTTATTATTAGACTTTTAAATTTACCTTAAAGCTCTTCTAGTTCCAATCCCCCTGCCACGGGCAGGGACACCTTCCACTAGACCAGGTTGTTCAAAGCCCCATTCAACCTGGCCTTCAACACTTCCACGGATGGGGCATACACAACTTCTCTGGGCAACCTGTTCCAGTGCCTCACTACCCTCACAGTAAAGAACTTCCTAGCATCTAATCTAAATCTAACCTCTTTCAGTTTAAAGCCATTCCTCCTTGTCCTTTCACTACATGCCTTTAAAGCCATTCCTCCTTGTCCTTTTACTACATGCCCTTGTAGGAAGTCCCTCTCCAGGTTTCTTGTAAGCCCCGTTAGGTATTAGAAGGTTGCTGTAAGATCTCCCTTCTTCAGGCTGAACAAACTCAACTCTCTCAGCCTGTCTTCATAGGAGAGGTGCTCCAGCACTGAGAGCGTTTTTGTGGCTTCCTCTGGACTTGGTCTGACAGGTCCATGTCCTTCTTGTGTTGGGGGCCCCAGAGCTGCATATAGTACCCCACGTGGGATCTCACAAAAGCAGAGTAAAGGGACAGGATTACCTCCTTCTACCTGCTGGTCACACTTCTTTTGTTGCAGCCAAGGATATGGTTGGTTTTCTGGGCTGCAAATGCACACTGCTGGCTCATGTTGAGCTTCTCATCAACACCCCCAAGTCCTTCTCCTAAGGGCTGCTCTCAGTCCCTCTTCAGCCCAGCCTGTAGTTGTGCTTGTGTCCTGCAATGCCGTCTCCTTTTTTTTTTCTATTAAATATTTATATTATTCTTTTAAATTCATTACTAGCAATTTGGTACAGGAGTTGCATTTGGCTTCTGCTACAAGTTGTAAACTTTGACAATCTGCTGTTAATTGGCAATCTTATTTTCCTCCTCTTCCTATTCACCTGATTCCTTATGAAATGTTTTGAACATTTCTGTCACTCTTACTATTAGCAGTTGGAATAGTCAGAAAATATTTTTAACAAAAGATCATAAACAATGGAAGAAAAAGGATTCCAAAATGCTCATGTGATTGCCTTAGACACACTTTTTCTCTGTTACACTTACTTAAGCTTATATTTTAGTTAAAGGTAACTATTAGTTAAACTATGTTTTTCATAAAGAACCGTAACAAGGTGTCTTCCTAAAATCTTCAGGAATAGAACATCATAAGAAATAATATCCAGGCTGTGTCTGCAATATGTAGAAGTAGATAAGAATTTGAAGAACACCAGCTGCAATGAGAGGACATATCAAAATATCTGAAATAAAGCAGTCTGAATTCTGTGCATGAGAGATTTTTGCTAGATATTTTCACCTATATCCTCCTTTTTCTCTTTTCTGTGCTATCCCCTCCCAAATAATTTTCTCTCAAAACCTCTTTTTTGACTGATTGTCTCTGCTACTCTGGAAAACAATAAAAACTCTCTAGACATTTATGAAAGTCCCTCCTCTGAAGATTTCTGCAGAACACACCATGATAAAAGACAAATTTTAAGGAAATGGCAGAGACAACAGACATATTAAAAAATATATTAAAATATGCCTCTACATCTGTGCATAATTTGAGTAGTGTTTTTAAAAGATTAAAAATGAAGAGATATATACTAACACTGATTAGCTGATTTTTGGATACTGGAAAAAATATTTCCCATAAAGGGTCAGTTTGGGTACAGTATGTGATGGAATAGGGATCATAAAAGAAATCAGTGAGAAATAATGCAGCTGACTTGCAAGAGAAAGTTACAGATCGGAAGCAAGTCTTGCTCCTTCATGATCCGATGAAGACTGTGATTGAAGAGGAACATTCTTGTTCAATAGGGATTTCATTGTAAACCCTGAAGGGAGTTACATGGGCAAAAAATGATTTCTAGACCACTGGTGGCTTTTTAGAGTTCCCTGCTGGCCGCAGAAATGCATTCGTGTCCCAAAGAAAAGCTTCAAGATGAGATTCACCACATGCTATTGTGCTCACATACTGCTGTCATCCCTAGGAAGATCATTTTTTGTCCTGGCAAATGAGCTGGAATTGTACACAGGTATCTGGCTTGACAATCCCAGGGACTGTCACACAGTTTTAGCTGTGCCCTTGTGAATGGGGATGCGCTCATTTGAAATATTATAGCACAAGGCACTGATGTCCTCCCATACTGTCTGCCATCTCAAACTTTTTTTTTTTCTCTTTTGTATATGTGGTTACTTAGGTTTTTATACCTCTGATTTGAACACACACCCTTCCACACATCTCAAAAGCCACTGGAAAGATAATATGCACAGTAGTTTGTAAATTAAATATGCTTAAGTAGCAGAAAACTCCGGTAACTAAGGCTGATATATGGACTTAGAAGACAAAATCTCACTTTGTGGATTCAATTATAATTACAGCTGTACGAGCTGGCGCATTGGCAAGATGAACCTGCCAAGACTGGCTTACTAGAAATCATAGGAAGGCTGACCACATCATCAAAGAATAGCTCTGTGATGACATAGTACTTGCAGCTCTCCAGCTGATGGCCCACAGGTCCATCTGAAGACACTAACTTTTTTGGTGGCATGCAAGAGAGCAGAAAGGATGACAGTTTGCTGCCAGGGTTGAAGGTAAGAAGGATGTTTCCTCTTAGAGAGTTCAGGGAGAAATACTAAGTCTCCAGAACAAAGAAGGGGAAATTACAAAAATATATTGGATTTTGGAGGAATTTGGATAGCTGAGGTGTGTCAGAGCCAGGTTACAGTTACTTATTAAGGAGGAAAGGGTCAGAAATGCAGTGCTTAACACTCTCTCTCCAGCTCTGCTAAACTATTTATGAAAAGCTAACTATAATTAGAAATCCAAATTTAAAAAATAGTAAACCAAAAATTTACTTTAAAAAATGGGCAGATAGCCAACTATTTTTACTAGGCAGCACTGGAATGTTAATGTGGAACATATGCAAAGCTGTTATGAAAAAGAATGCACCTCTTTAACGTTAATATCAAAATAGAATAAATGATAATTGCACTAAGCACCTATTGGGGGTCAGAACCAGTCCCTGAGAATTGGAAACTCATGGTATGTTATGGGATAAATTGTTACTGACAGAGCTAGTTTGAGATATTTTTCTGCAGGGAAAAAAAAAGAAAAAAAGAAAGGGAGGGTGAAACACAATTTCTTTTGCAGAATGAATGAAACAGTTTTGTCAGTTAGTAGTAGCCAGAATAATACCAGAGTAAAAAAAAAAAAAAAAAAAAAAAAAAAAAAAAAATTAGCTTTGAACTGAATTGCATGGGATGTGTATAACCTCATACCAAGTAATGGAAGTTGTGAATAATCTATGTACTGTTTTCCCGACCTGGTTCATCCATTTAGTTAAGGTTTAAGGAAATACTCACCTAAATCAACAGCCTAATTTTGTCCCTTAACAAACACATGCCCACATGGAATCATGTGGGAGAATTTATGGTGGGTGGAATTTAATTATCTGACCTGGAATTCACCCAGAACACGTGAGGTTAATAACACAAAGCTTTCCAGGCACATATTTCAATTACCGATCACTATTTCTCCATGGCAGTCTTGATGATGGGTAAGCCAAAATCACTAGAGTGAGAATTAATGCAAAATATTTCAAAACCTGAATGCAAAGCTTACTGCCGCATTTTGGCAACAGCCACATAGAGTGGCTACATTGAATCAGGCTTCTTGGGTAGTAGTTTCTCCTGAATGAAAGGGATCCCATTAGAGAAAGTTGTGGCACAAAGCCCAGAGAGAAAAGCTTTGCTGGGTATGTGCTACTTCTCTCCAGAACCATCCTGAGTGTCCCTGTGTCCTGCTTCTGCAAAGGGCAACTGATGTCAGTGACTGGCTGGAGTCAACCAGCCAGTGCTTTTAGCTCTGTCTCAGTACTGATGTTATTAGAGCCAAAAGCAAAACTGGTTATGGCAAGGACAAAGAAGTTCTATGTTCATGGGAAGAAAGGAGAAAATTGAGAGGATGTGCTTTTTAGGTGGGTCAGGAAAATATCAAGTGAAGAGCTAAAGGGAGAGAGGGATCAAACTACAGCTTAAAATGAATGAACTTGTGACACTGAAGATTGGATATTTATCTTTGGTATGTCAGTGAATAAATGCACAGTGCATTCACATTTTGATTTTAGGTCTGGTCCTGTATCCACCAAAGTCCATAGGAAAACTAAGGAAATTACAAAGAAAAGCAACAGAATTGATCAGAGATATGGAACAGTAATCATAAACTGAACCTAGGAAAAAAGTCAGCTGAGAGGACAAAAAATCATGTTCTATGTGAAATTTAGGTGTGTGAAATTATGTGTGCCATAGAAGAAGTATTATTTTTAATTGTATTTCACTTTTAGAGGTATCAGATGAAACCGTCAGGTAGGAGATTCAAGACAAGTATGGTGAAACTTTTTTTCATGCAACTCACAATGCAACAGTGAAACTCACTGTCACAGGATGCTAGGCCTGCCAAAAGTCAAGCAGGGTTCAAAAACTGGTGAGGCTCATCCACTCAAAAGCACTATGACAAGGACTATTAAGCACAAAGATGTTACCTGTAATTTGGGAAGTTCTTAATTCTCTAAGGGTTGGAACAGAGCAGCCTCCCACTCCTTGCTGGGGAAGAGCACTTTGTTGCTCTGTGCATTCTCTTTTCCCTAGACTTCCTCTACTGTCAGAGACAGGCTACTGGACCTTACTTTGGTAAGTCAAAAATTGTCTTTTGTAGTGTTCTTACTTTGATATTTCAGGGCAATGTCCACACAGGCTGCTTGGGAAGGACAGATAATGGTTCCTAGAAACACGGAACCTACTGTACTGTTGCAGAGTGATTATAGAGCCATTAAATGGGATGCTTCCTATAAATAAAGGCACAGGCAGCTAGTCAGCCCCACATGTATTTCTGGTTATATAGCAGTGGAGTTGGAGATGTCCAGCTAGTTAGGGCTACCGCCATTGGGAAATCCCAAATGTATAGATCCAAATGTATAACCCCCTCCTCAAGTCTGCCCAGACAAAACTTTCTGGCAAAAGAAAGCAGAAATGCCCAGGAAACCCAACCATAGGGTAGCACTAAGGATTATAACATACTTAAAATGGATTAGTGAGCAAAAGGGAAAAGGAGGTGGTGATCTCCACCTACCTGTTTCTATGCCACACAGGAAAATAATCCTACATGTTCCTAAATCCACCCACTTAGAGGAAAATCAGAGAGTGTAGTACACAATCCACTTTGGAAACTGAAATATTGTTTTTTTCATGATCCTGGAGATCTTTAATGCTTTTACTTGAAACCTCATACTGTCTGTTTAAAACACTCATAATTTTTGAAAGTAAGATGTAGCAATTCAAAAAACCTTGCAGCCAACAAGAGTATTGCCTAGTTCTCATCTTGACATAAACCAAGCAAGCTGTTGTAGAGGTGAAATCTTATAATTGCCTTGAAGTAAATATTCATGGCTTCTTTCATCTAGGATGTGGTAACAGGCTGGTGTTCCAGAAGAGTTACTTTCACAAAGTTGATGAGAATGAGGAATGTAAATCACCTGTAGAAAAAAAGTTCAAAAAAGTATAGATAATCAGAAAGTATTTAAAAAAGTTTTCGCTTACTCATCCCAGATTCACAGCCCTAGAATTATAAGTTGTTAATGGTGATAAAGTAAAATAATCTAATATGGGGAAGAAATTATGGCAAATACAAAAATCAAAATTCAAATATAAGGAAGAGGAACAATGTGAAAAACAGCATCAAAGTACAATATTAGACAAGGAACTGTGGCAAAAATTATTAAAAAAGCCAAAGTAGGCAAGAAGGAACTCTTTGCCAAAGCAGAGAAGTGTAATAGCACTAAAGAAAACCTGTGAGTGTCCATGCCATTACTTAGTTGGAAATATTATTCCAACTGCTCCTAATGACACAAAGGAAGCAGTGTTCAATGGGTATTTCTACTTTTTATTCAGAACAAAGCTGGAGGACACATTCTTATCAAAGGGCAGTGTTGAAAATATTTCCAGTTCTACAGCAAAGTAGGAAGCTGTTAAACCAATGTGTGAGGATTCCCACATCTGCCAATGGGAAGAGAGGAAGCACAGGAGTTGTCCGAAAAACTGAAGAAATTGTAGAGGTGTAAAAGAAGGCCTCAACTGTGGTAACACTGTGAAAAGTTAATTATAAGAATGTCAGCTCTGGTATCAGTCCTTGGCAAAATAATGTAATTGGTGATATGAAATTTCTTAAATAAAGAATTGAAGAACAATAAAGTTAATTGCAGGATAAAAAAAAAAATGAAAACAGATCTTGTCTTTTTCATATAATGTTTGTACTTTCAAATTTTTGATGAAATGAAACATTTCAGTGATACTAATGTTGACACAGATTTCTGTGCAGTACCTGACTTGACATTTTCTTTCACTTTGACCCATAAACGTTTACATTGTAGATTCACAGTATTGCTCCATTAAATGAAGCACTGGTAACTATATGGAACTATATGGAATTGTGAAGAAGGATTCACTTGTGAGACATCTCTGATGAAGTCCTACAATCTGTACTTCATGGCCATCTGCTAGTTAATGTTTTTATTGATTTGCTGGAGTAAAACACAGAATTCCTATATGTAATTTTTAGAGATGACCTAGATAGGAAAGAATGCTTAATAACAAAGAGAATAAACCAGTTAGTTACATTGAATAATTTGTGTTCTGCGGTCAGCTGCAGGCAACTGAAATGGTTTTCAGTATAAGAAAACCATATGTTCAGTCTAGGGAAGAAGTACCTCTGTGAATGGCTTGTGAGTTGTAAAGGATAAAGAGCTGAACTCAAATTCCCAATATAGCATCAAAACAAAAAGGATAATACAGTTCTTATATATATGAGGAGAAGAAGCTGGAGGAACCAAGAGGATCTTATGTTATCTCTGGATGTGGTGATGGGATGCTGTTCCCTGAGATGTACCTGTAGCATATTGTGGAGGTAGAAAGATCTTGGACATTAAACTACAGGATGGCAAAAGACATTTTACAGCTAAGACTCAGGGATCCCACACTATCAGCAATATCTATGAATGAGATTGTATACAAGGATCAGGTTTTATATGAATGGATGAATGAACATTTAATCGCAAAGGCTCTCCAACTTATCAGAACTGGTGACTGAAAATAAATACAATCAAATTCAGCCTGGAAACAAAGTGGAAATTTTAGTCCTTTTTGAGTTAATTGATCACTGACATGACTTACAAGGTTTGGCTTGTGTTTCCTCTGTCCTGGGAAAGCATTAGATTTTGGTAAGTTTTTTCTAGTTGAAATAAAAATAATTTGAGGAAGATTTGTTGTATATTTGTTAAGTCAATGTAGCTAATCATACCATATCGTCTCACACTGTAATGTCTAAAACTAATAGTTCTACTCTATTGTTATTTTCTGAGATAAATTCCCAATAATTTGCCCCACAGTATAGATGCATGCCTAGTTTTGAAGTTGGCTGTAGATTATATGCATATTTGGGACAGCATTATGCTCTGGAATGTTTGCAGACATGCTCTGGAATGTTTGCAGACAACACAAACACAAAAGTGACAGATGTCTAAATAGTTAATCATCTGAAATCTATTCTGTAATGTAAAATTGCCAGTGGGGACACAAGCTTCTTGTGAATAGTGCAATAGCAAATTTAGAGTGACCAACACAGCCTAGAGCAAAGATTACGTCTTCTGTCACTAAGTTTTCTGTTTGTCCCTAACATGAACACTCCATAGATCTTTCTAGAGCTTACCAGCATCAGAGCTGAACTAATGTTTGAAATTGCTTGAGAGATGTAAATGTTGCCCCTTGTTACTTGAAAAAAAAGCCACTGATTAGAGTAAGATGCTTTTGACAGTTCAGTATTTTTGATGCAATTCTGAGTTCTTGTAAAGGCTATGAAATCTGTCTTTTCTGAATACCACGGGGAAGTCAGAGAAGGAGTTCACACTTTGATCTGCATAATGCTTTCAGAGAGGAGCCAGTGAGAAGCCCTTCAAAGCTGCCTATAGACCACCTCTCAGGGTTTCTGAGGACCTTTCTATATTGTCTCAATCACAAAGGGAGACCCATTCCCTCTGATATAGGTCCTTGTGAGGGCAAAGGTTTCTAGCTTTAAACTGGTACAGGCAGGGAAAAAAAGGGAACAGGGAGGCCTTCCTGTGTGTTGGTCACAGAAGGCACCAGTGTAGGAAGAGAAAGCAAAAGGAAGCCAGGTGCACTAGAAGCAGGATATAACAGAAAGCGTGAACAAACCAGACTCAGCTGCCTCTAGGAACAGACAATATGCAGAGGTTTCTTCTTCTGGGTGCTTCTGAGGCTACCAGGAGAGCTAGAAGGACTGAATCATCCAGTGTAGCTCCTTAGTCTTTTCAAACCAAGGTCTGCTTTACCCAGAAGTTGTATCTAGTTGAATCTAGGTAGGATTTCTTTAGGCTAAGGTTTTCAACCTAAAGCTTACTGACTGCAGAGGCTCATCCAGTTCTCTGCTCTGTCTTTGCCCCTGGTGCAAATTCCCTTTGTGCCAGCACAACTGTTTCTGTGCCAATACTTTCAACCAGGGAAATTATTGGGGGATGGGATGCAAAAGGTAAAGAAAAACTTGTTTCTTTAAAATAAACTAGCATAAAGATATGTATGAGGACACAGCCACATAAGTAGCTTCAACTGAAAAAATGGATAGCTAATTAAGTCCAGAGGAGTGGAGGAATGCCGTGGAGGGGAGAAAGCAGATAGGACAGGAGAGAAATAGAAAGGGATCTCTCACCCTAGCTTTGCCATGAAAGGCTTCATAATGTGAGCTGCTCTGCACTGATTGTTTTTCTCTCTCTGTGACATACAGATACATGTACACATGTGCCCTTCTTAAAAAATAACCATCAGAGCCTTCCTCCAAGATAGTTCAAATTCCCTAGCGGTCTTGCGTGTGCCTTAGTTTCAGTTTGAATACTGCTATCACATCATAAATGAGCCTGTTTCTACTATCTTAAATGAAGAGTGGTGGTCACACCCAGCAGTTCCAACCAGATTTAACCCAGCCTATAGCAGTATTAATCCTAGACCATAACCATAAGCTTCTGCATATGTTTCAAATAAGGGAAACTAGCATAAACCCAGCACAATTTTACAAGACGTTGTTCTAGTTCATGAGTGGATAAACTGTAGCTTCAAAAGCTATTTTAGCCTGAACAGGAAACCAAATTATAATAAAAATGACATGCAAATCCTGTTTTCACTACAGTCCTTAAAGCAATAAAAGAATAAACTGGGTTTATCAATGCACCCTGCCGTGAGCCCCCTTGATGGCAATGTCAGCCCCCATCCACACCAAGATCAGGTACAGAAGTTGAGCAGTTCTCAGTAGTTCAGAAAGAGCTTTCTTTCGAAGGAGGAGCTTTCTTAGGAGGAGTGGAGGAAATGCAGCAGTAACGCCTCTACAGGTTCCTTGGATAAATAATTTCTTAGGCAGAAACCTCTGCATCAGCCACTCTTCATTTTCCTTGTGGTTAAAATCAGATAATTGGTAATATCAGTAACTTACTATGAATTTATGTAATTGTTTTTACAATAGCCTTCCCTTTCAGTGTAAGTTTTTAAAACAGAGTAGAGACTACATTTTGCATATCTATTTTCTGGAGCATACACCATGCTAAACACTGCAGTAAAGACAATACGGCAGAGATGTCAGGATATTTAAACCACATAGGCAAACAAAACATATGTTCTTACATTGTGCAGATACTTCAGCAAACATTCCCTCTGCTTTGGGAATGAGTAAGCTCTTTTTATTAATAAGGTTTTGAACAACTACTTGATCCCTGAAAACAACATATAGGACTTGAAAAAAACACATGAACTGAAAAAGCTGCAATGTGACCACAATGTTTGGGATAGTTTAAATTTGTGTTTGGTGGAAATCTATTGATTGTTACATCTTTATTTAATTAAGATGACCAGAATCCAGTGGAAGCTACTATTAGAAGCTGACACATACATGAGAATGAGATGAAGTAGAATTTGCAATTCATCAAAGAGTTAAGCAAGGTAAAATGAGGACTCCACTGATTTCAGGTTTTTACCCTTCTTTAATACTGATAATCAACAGATTCACAGCTTTATGATAATCTAGGGTTTAGACATCTCATGACTCTTTAGCTAAGATTGTTTTCTGGGCAATTTAAATTTCTCCCACCACTCTAGATCTTTGTTACTGTGTTAAGGCATTGATTTCATCTTTCAGACAGTAGAGAAAATAGTCAAGAAAAGTATCAATGCAATGGTGATTTCCAACAAAATCCCCTCACTTAGACTTCTCTGGAGGATATAAGTGACAGTTAAGATGTCAACATTTTTAACTACTTGATTGCTGACTGATTCAGTAGGAATGGCATATCAGTGCTGTAATGCTACACTTCCCACCACTGTTTTCCTGATCCTCAGCAGCCCACAAGCATTCTTCCAAACCTCATGTTCCCACCTCAGTGATGAACTTGTGCTCTTATGAATTCAAAATAGTAAGCGCATTCCACATGGAAATTGTATGAACAGGATAAAATTACATTTAGTATCAGAATAAATAACACAGGGACTATACTGCAGGCTATATTGTTCATTTTACATTTAGTCATGAAAACTTCCATTATTCAATTCAAGTGACATAATTCTGTCACATAATTTCCAGCCTCCTACTCCAGAACACTGCAGAATCCAAATGCCTTATTTCAGAACTTAGGTCCGTCTCTCCATTGACTGTTCAGGTCTTGGAGCACTTAGAAGACCTGGGACAGCTTGTTGATGTTGTGGTAGCAGACACAGCCCGCCAAGAGGGTTTTTTTTTTCTTCCTGCTGTGTTTGGCAAGAAGAACACAACCTTTCCTGTCACATGTGGTCCCTGCTCAAGTTATCCATACTTTTCTTACCACAAGGTTAGATTACTCTAATGCACTCCGTGTGAGGCTACATCTTGAGGCCATTTGGCAATTGAATCTAGTATGCACAATTCAACCACCTGTTTATTAAGTGGAGCATCATGCAGAGAGAACATAAAAAATATAGTCTCCAAAATCTGAAATGACTGCCAATAAATTTCTGGGCTGAGTTCAGGGTGTTGGTCTTAACCTATAAAGACCTAAGTGGTTTGGGAGTTGGTTATCTGAGAGACTGGCTTTCTTTCCCCAGGAAGCAGTGTTTTAGAAGTTGATATGAAGGCAGGAATCTGAGTTGGTATCACTCAGGTATAATAAGGTGCTGGCAAAACTTTTATGTTGAAGGCTCTCTGCAGTGTGTCCACATTATAATAGGTTTATCTGTTATGAAATGTCTCTGTTCATGGAAGAATTCAAAAATAACATGCCATTCTGGGTCCAAACCAAGTCTAGAAACACTCATGCTGAAAAGCTATGTCCTGATTGCCCCTTTATCTAACTACAGTTGCTATTTACATTGCTTAACTTTAGAAATGTGATCTGGTAATCTAAATTAAACCTGATGTTAACAGCTATTAATCCAGCTACGGCTCACATCCCTCTCCAAGGCACCCATCTCTCCTTATTGGCTGTGTAGGGTAGTACAAAACCTAAAGAACTGATGGAAGAGTAAGATGTTACAGAAGCCCAGACATTTTTCTTGGTCGATTTGCCAGTGTCCCTGAACCTGAGTCAAGTAGGACCTATGACTCTCTCTCTACTAGTAAATAAAATGGCACAATGCCTGTTCTCCAGCATTTCACTGTCCTGGTAAAGTTCACATGTGTAAGTGTGAAATTCCCAAACTGTCTCACACACGTTGTTGAGAGCAGCTTCTGGCTGATGAAATCCCTCACAATGTGCCTGGTATGGTGTGGGAGGATGCTTATGAGTGTGGGCCAGAATCATGCCAGCAGTTAAGTTGTGTTTATGGTCATGGGAAAAAGCTTGCGTTCCAGCCCTTATAAGTTTAGATTACTGGTATGGAAGTAGCCTAGAAATCTTGAAGTCATTTGCCGGAAACAACATCATCACTTATCTCATGGTGAGTTCTACCAGCTATATCAGTGATGTTCACGGTTCATGAAATGTAGATTTTGGCAACAAGGAGACTTACAAGTTCTGCCAGCTGTACCTGCAGAAACAGTGATGTCTCTGAGCTAGCCAAATGGGACATTCAAATGCAATGCACTTTACCCATTAATGATCCAAAGGATATACCAGGCCCATCAGTGCTAGCAAACTTTAGTTCTCTGTTAAAGACTTACAAACTTTAATGGCACACTTTACATTCCCTTTCTGTAAGACTATGTGGGGCACAGATGGGGCTCCAAATGATCCTCACCACTACTTGGTTGGCAACAAATACAGTAGACTTGACAGGAAGAAGCCCCTTGTCTTTTTAATGTGTTTCCTCTAGCAGCATTGTAACGGCTAGTTCTATTTTGGTGATATGATTGGCTTGCAGATGCTGGTTTAATACTTTTTTTCTGCTTTGTACTGCAAATAATTGTAATTTAATTAATTCAGATTTTAAAAGCTCCGAACAAAGCATGGTATTTAGCTTCCGTCTTGTGTTTACACAATGCTTGAATGCTTGCATTTTGTTTGCTGTGCATCGCTTAAGATTTCTAAGCACAGGCAAAGCTCAGCTGTAGTCAGAAAGATAGGCAATTAGGGAACAGGAGCTCTAGACCCATAGTGAGAACAAATTTGCTCAAATTAGGTAGTGATTAACAGGCAGTTTGAAGTCACTTGCCTATATTCACTTCCTCAGTTTCATTTGTGCTGCTGAGATCTGTAGTTGCAACCGAGATTGTGTCCACAATTGCTTTTCAGGTGTTTTGGTTTAGAAGTTTTGCTTTTCCATCTTGTCAAAAATGAAAGCCGTCAAGCCACAGTGGATAACTGATTATTCACCTTCCTGTTTCAACCAAAGATAACTTTCCTTTTATCTTGACAGATCTGTACCCTCAAATGAAAATTGAAGTTTGTCAAATTCTAAATATTGTCACAACATGAAATGCTTAGTAGGTTGGTTTGGGTTTTTTGAGGGGTGGATATAAACTAAAAAAAAGTTTAAAATATTTTGTAATGTTTTGCTAAACGCTTTTTCAGCAGAAACTATTAAATTCATATTGGCTTCAGTGAAAATTGTGGTAAGTTATGAGTTGCATTTTTCAATCATTTTAGTTAATTTTTCTCTTCAATTAATTCCATTTCTGGCAGTGTTCAAGGTCGGGTTGGACAGAGCCTTGGGCAAGATGGTCTAGGATGAGGTGTCCCTGCCCATGGCAGAGAGGTTGGAACTAGATGTTCTTAAGGTCTTTTCCACCCCAAACCATTCTATGATTCTATGATTATTACTATTTATTTGGACATACTTGGGCTCCTTCTATTTCTCAAGATTTTCTGTTATGGATCGCTGAGGTGTCTGCCCTCATGCAATGTTTTTAGCACTTTTTCCTCTAGACTGCGCAAACCTTGTTGACCAGTTCAAAGTGTATTGTCTGATTCTCTGATCAGATGTATTTCTTATTTTTTTTAGACATCCGTTTCATAGGTCTGTGAATACCATGCGGACTCTTGAAGCAGAGTAGCTTCTTGCATTTTCCTCTTCAATCAGCTGAGGTCTACTCTATATTACTGTACTGTATGTGAATATAATAATTTAGATACTTATACTCTCAGTGGAGGTTTTGCTACTGAGAAAACAAACAAACAAGCAAAACAGCCTTACCACAAGTAATCGCAATAAGCATTTTTAAAGGATTCATCTGGAGTTCACTAGGTGAAAGGAACTTTATTGAGCCATTTTCTTTCTCTCAAAACTGAGCCTGAGTAATCTTGTTTATTCCACGGTAGCAAGAATAGAGTGCCAATTTGGGTGTCTCAAATGGGAACGTTGACATGACCTGCTAGTAAAGGTGGACTGTCTCTATAGCTCCTTGTGAATATGCCACGAGGTAAAATTTTTGTTATAGTCCAGACATCATGAACCCTTCTATTTTTGTGAACAACAACTGAGGTCTAATAATGAGACTCTTTTTTTTTATTTATTGAGTTAAATAAAGAACTTTGAAACATCTGTGTACCAGAACAAAGAACAAGTGCATTACAGATAGGAAAAATAACAGGGGCATATTCAGTAGATGAGGCATTACAGACATTATAGACTCCGTTATTATTGTATATTCCTTGTGTAGGCATCAGGACAAGATGTTTTTCAAGGTGTGGGGAATCTTAAGACAAGCAAGATATCCCAGAGGATCTTCAAGGTCCCTTCTGTTTCCAAACTTCCTAAATATCAGTCAGCATGTAATAACTTTGCTCCCAAGGTTCAAGGAATAAACTGTTCCTTCCTCTTTAAATGTGGCTGCTGGGGTCAAAGGGACACCTGTGGGGTCTAGTGGGTAAGAGTGTGATTGAATGAAAGTAAGTTATTCACTTGAGATAATTAAGTTTTGAGTTCTGTAGAAATAATCTAAGACGAAACATCAATAATATATGGCAGCAATCTTCAGTAATGCACTGCCCAGTAGTCCACGTTCTCTAAGGCTCTTACAAGGTTTGCAGTTTATGAAAAACATTTACGTGTTTCTGTTACACATTTTGGTTGCCATGCTAACTTGGCTTCCATTGAACTGCAACAAACCCAAAACACCTCCTTACATACTTACTTTATGACATTCTATTAGAATGCCAATATAACAGTTTTATAGTAAATGTAGGATATGGCAGGAGACTAAAATAACACCATATTCTCTGAACACTTTAATCTAGGTTTAATAATTTTAAGGTTTTTAGACATTTGTAACTTAACCTGTGGGCATAATCTAGTAGTAACAGTGTTTGAGAGAAGTTATGAGGATTTTGCTCTGAGATTACAGTGGCTCAAATAACATAGTGGTTCCAAGGGAAACTAAATCTTTTCTAAATCCCTCAAACATCAGTTTAAACTGTTAACTTTAATTTTATTTTAAATTCATGTTAGAGTAATTGCATCAAGCTGGGATTATGTGCGTTCCCTGATTTTGTTTTACAGCACTTCTGCCTCTTTTAACCATTTCCTCTACAGATGACTCTTTCTTGTTGCTTATTAATGGAAGTTCTCTCTCACAGGGTGTACTCAGTTAATACAATATCTTACCAATAACAGCTTTGCTGAAGCATTACTGGCAGCACATGTAATTTATGCATTACAAAGGGAAGGGTGTAAAGGTTAGTGTACGTAAGGATAAGGGAGTTTTTGCAGATTTGTCAAATAAAAAAATAAATCTATATCAGAAGAATGTAAGATTTCCATTATTATGGAAATACATATTTCTCTCTTATAAAGAAGACTGCTACTTTTTACTGATTTGGATATATCTTCTTCTCAAACACTCAGCAAGAATGGCAAAAGAAGCAATTTTTACAAGTTTTGCATGTCAGTGTGTGTCCATATTGTGGCTATTAACATGACATAACTAACAGGAGTCCAAGATGTAGAAATTGTTGGGCAAGCACTTCTGAAAATCACACACCCCTTTTAGCCAAAATATTTGTAACTTGGGGAAACTAGAATTGGTCTGTGATTTACTATAGACCTTAAAATAATCTTAGGGAGAAAAAAAAACTTTAAACTTTATTACCTTTGTTTTACAGCAGAGGAAACTAAGAGACAGAAAGGTCAAAGCCAAAAAATGTCACAGAAGGAGCCAACAGAGAATGTGGCTTCTTGTTTGAGCATTTTGAGATAAATTCACCTTTTGAAGAGGCTGAGGAGCCTACAGTGAGAGCAACAAGAAAGAAGCTTTATATATGCTCATATGTATGCTTTTGTCTAGTGACTTTAGTCATAACTGTCTCGCTGCTTAACAAATACATTTTTTAAATGGGCACAGTCTCAATGCCAAGGCATATTTCTTTCAACAAATGAAGGCAAAGAACCTTATTAATGTTAGCAGAAATGAAGATAGCACCAGGGAAATCTAAGTCTATGGAGAAGAAGTAAGATAGGGCAAACAGCAAACACCAGTACCATGGTCCAGCACAGAGGATGCTGTTGTATAGGAAGTAAGTACTTATTTAAGCTTTTATCCAACTTTTCCATCCCATCTAAACGGCTTTAATTCAACTTGATTTTACTCTGAGAGAAGTTAACATGTGACATATCCTTCAAAATAACATTATAAAATACTGCTAACGAACAGCTGAGAAGATAGCAAATGCATCGATCCTCTATGGGTACTGTGTCTCAGTACTGATGGATATTGTTCTGACTTAGTTTTTCATATTTCCTAAGCAGTATTTCTTCTACTTGATGTTGGAGATCAAGCATTGTAGCATCTTCACTGTGAATAATTTGCCTTTCCATGAAACTGTTAACCCCACAACAAAATAGTCAGTGACTCTACACATAAGTAAGCAACTAAGAAAACTCTGCCCTCTGTGTATAATTGCCTGGACTAGTGAAACAAACAAACAAACAGACAGGTTAGCTTCTCCTTCCATCTTATCAGGAGTTATAGCTTCCCTACATACCACAGCACCAATGTGAGGCTACTCAGAAGCTCACTCTATGTGAGAGGTGTTATTTCAAAGACAAGAATGGATTGTTCTGCTGAGGAAGGGGAGAAAGGGAATTGAACACTAGCCAGAGAGAAAAGAAAAGCCTGACAGGTGGGCTTTGCCATAGACAAAGTAGGTAGAGTGAACATTGGGGTTTTATCAGTTTCCAGCCTTCAGCTGCTGCCCTAATCCATCTGTAGTTTAAATCAACCTCTGGCTTATGACTAAATACTCACCTCAAGTTATGTGCCTAGCCCAGATTGTGCCTTCCTCACAAGGAACAACCCAAAGGCATTACGATCAACAGGGCAGAGATTAGACTGGTCATTTGGTGTACGAGAACCCCATATATCCTGCTCTTCCTGATTTATAACAGGAATCTGAATCAAAGTATTTTGCTCCAGGGAAGTGGCACCTTTGCTCCATAGGTGAATGTGGTCTCCAGTTCTCTCTCTAGCTTGCTTGATAAAAATTTCTGGTTTGGGTTGTAGCCTGTATATTAACTTGAAAAAGCTGGGCTCTAGACCCTCCTCCAAAAAAAATGTATTAAAGAATGGCTTGGAGTTGTGTAAGCGTGCAGAAGACACATTTTACTGACATCGTATGTATGCAAGCACAGACACATTTTACTGACAAAAACCTGGATGTTTCTAGGATTCATCCAAGCAGGCGCCTTAAGAGTTACAGCTGGATTTAAGCATCTAAAGTGGCAGCTAGACATCTAACTGGTTTTTTTTATAATTATTTACCTTTTTTTTTTTTTCCTCTCAGTGTCAATTTGAATTTCCCCTCTTACTGGAAAATTTGTATGTTACAAATAAACACATACCCAGCAGCTGGATGTATGTTAAAGAATACTCACCCTGCAGTATTTCAGGTCTTAATAAAGACACCGACCCAAGGGAAAAAAAAAACAAACTATAAACTTTAGTGCTGGCAGGTGTTGAGCTTTTCACTGAACCTGTCTTCTTAGATCGCAGATTTTGGCTGTGCTGTGTTTATATACTCCTTAGCCATGGCGCAACACATATGTATGGACCATCCTCTATTCCAGGTCCTGTCCAACCAGGCTACAAGAGCAAAGGATCGCAATTTGTCCCCACACCTCTCAGCCCTGGTGGGTATGCTAATTTCTGTTCAAACAACCTAAAACACACAAAATGCTCCCTCTCTCTCGAGAACATGAACAGTTGTGCGAGGAACTACTCCTCTGCCTGATGAAGAGAATTCAGCTTGTAAACACTTTTACTGTCAAAACTTGGCTATGGAATCTCTGCACAAACTCTCCCTTTAATTGGCTTTGACTCTGCTCCCATCAGAAACAGTTTCCTCAACATGTGCACAGTTCCTTCATTGCCTTAGCAGAAACTGTCTGCCAAAGATAGTCCACTGAGGGCAAATTGAAAGAAACAAAATAGCTGTTGTGGGATAGTGAATGTGTAAGTGCAAAAAGGAAAAGGAGTGGAATAAAGGCCAAAACTAACAGAAATCTGAACAGCCCTGGAATTGAAGAGGGAAAAGCTTTTCCTCCTTATTCCTGTAGCAAGTAAAAGACTGAGACTCAGATTGACTGTGCCTGCTTAAGTACCAGCTAAAGATTCTGAGTTTCAGAGAATGACTCCAACTCTATTAATTCCCGAACGTGTGTAAAATCAATGTTTCTGCTTTGGAGTGCTTCTGCAAGTAACCAAGACAGACACAGTATTCTAAAGTAACCTAAATAGGACAGCTGAGTGTTGAGTCCAGCCTAAGCACTGCTGACCTTAGACATAATGTCTAGAACCTGAAAGGGAAGATACTCTGTGCATACTTATGCTCAATGCACAGCCACTTTTCTTAAAAAATAGATGGGAACTAGACAAACATCTTTAATTAACTAGATGATCTTAAGGTCCTTTCCAACCCTTACGATTCTATGATTCTATGATTCTATGATTCTATACTGCAGTAGATGGGACACTAGTTCAGATCCACCACAGCCTGAAGAAGTTTGAAACTTCTGCTCCTACCCTATTTGAAAGTACCCAAAGTATTAGACTGACAACAAAGGAAAGCAACATGTGCTATTCTCTTGTGCACATGTACAGACATGCACATACACACACATGCATGCACACAAACACCCAAGTTTAGCTCTGTGCATCCACAAATTGTGCTTGATCATGAAACCATGTTTCGCAGCCATTCCCTGGAAAATGTAGAGAAATTTCTCCTTCTGGTCCTTTTTCTAACACTTGTAAGAAATGTTATCCTTTGAACTTAAATGGGACTAAACACAGCTCCTAAGTGAATGGCATGGTACTAGTATGGTGACTTGTGTGCTGGGAGATATATACACACAGTGCCGGGCTAGTGAAAGTAGTGCAGCCCAAAGCTCAGCTCCAAACCTGAGCCATGGCTACAACCAATCTATCAATTCAGGCTGACCCCACCTGCCATGAACACAGCAAGAGATTCCCCCTCCCTCTGACACCTTGTTTCCTCTCTTACGATGTGCTGGCAGCAAAACTCATTCCCACTGCTTTGGTAAAGCAAGAAAAACAACTAATCCTACAGCAGGGAACAGGAGATAGGGATTAATATCTAATATCAAGAGAGCCTCTAACTCAATCCCTCCAGGAAATCTGTACCTGCTTAAAAGGCAACTGCATAATCAATGAACAGATGGCACAGGAAGGAAATTGGACATCTTTTCTTCTGTCAATGAGAGCTGGTAAAGAAGGTTAGTGAGAGCCATTCATCCTCCCCTCCCCAGAACAAACCCCTTTTAAGGGCAAATTCTGCCTGTTCCTTTTTCATGATGAATGAATGGTGGATGTGATCCTTGCCAAAAAGAAAACCCCTTCAAATAATTAATCTTTAATAAAACTTAAAAGGCTCAAGCATGTTCATGTGTTATTTGGAAAAATATGGTTAACAGAAGTCATTGAGTTGTAACGTCACCTTCACTTAGCTAAACATGAAATCAATATTTGGTGGGTTTAGGCCAAGTCTTACCAGGCAGGATAGTGCATTGCAAAGGCTACACCTTACCCACTGGTATTACTTGGCAAGGCTTACTGGAAACATCAACAGAGAAACCATAGATCAAATGACGGGAGGATAAGGCTATCTTTTTTACCACCTTGTATCCTGAAGGCCTGAAGGCCACAAGCAACACGAGAAAATGATTCCGTGCCAAATATTGCAGGAGTGTATTTGTGTACAGCAGATGTTAAAGGAATAGGGTCTATAATATGTTAGGTGAATAGCCCTCTGCAATTGCCTGCTTCTTCTTACTGATTCCAAGGCAGCCTACTCCAGAGGCAAACTTCTACACTGCATATTTCTAAAACTGAAGAAGATAGTGCTCTTCCCTACTATTTTTCACACTTCCTACTCAGAAAAAAGAATAATTTCAGATATAACTGTTAGTGATTACCAGTGATCACCAGTGATCATTCTCTTGGTAATACAAGTTTTAAAAAAACCCCAACAAAACAAAACACAAACACAAAAAAGCAGATATAAACTGAAAAAAAAAAACATTAAAAATCTTTTGGCTAGTTTCTCTGTATCATCCAGGTTTTTTGGACTATACTAAACTCTGTGCATATATCACAGTCGTAAAAGCTCCCTGTGTATCTGCAGAGTCCATTATACATGGGATTTAAGCCCAATGTGCTTCAATGATGACTACCCTTATAAAGTCACAGAGACTGAAGGAAAACTCCATTGCAGAAGATTGCTTTGAAGTGAACCTTCAGCCTGATAATCAAAGTCAGGTTGTGCAAGTGATGCAAAAATATTATCTGATAATAAGGATTCAGCTAAAAACGCTTACTCATTTTTTTCATGTTATTCTGTAAGAATGGAGAGTGAAATTTTGTTTTCATGGAAATCTGGGGAATGTAGGGATGCTGTAAAATGTCTACAGCTTACATGCCCATGCCGAGACATCTAACATAACGTGTTGAGTCAAAGTAGAACAATAATATATGACCAGAAAGTTAATGAACGTGTGAAAACACAAAGCAATCTTCATTGCAAACAACTTGCAAGCAATCCATTGCCAGACAAAAAAAGGAATATGCCATCCACTAAATAATTTAAAATAAAGCCAGATTAGAAAGAACTTTAATTCAGAATCCATAAGTAAAATGTCATGAGGTGATGTGAGTTTCTTTTGATCTGAAAAGTTAAAACCAGTCAATATTCCCCAATATCTCCTCTGTATTTAACAATTCAGCTAATTTTAGCAATAGTTTACTTAAACACTGGTGTTAAAAGTCTAAAGAATGCAAGTAAGAACAGCAAAGTACAGATTCAGTCTTCGTGAAGCAACAACAACAAAAAAAAAAAAAACCACAAAAAAACACAAAACAAACAAAAAAAAACCCAACCCAAAACTCAAAAAAAACCCCAAACAACAATAACAACAATACCAAAATCTCAAACCAAAACCTTTTGCTACAGGGGGAAAAAAAAAAAAGAAATATAATGGGAAGATCTTTGACTGAGAAAAAAGGCGAAAGGGATACTACAGTCCTGTAAGACAGGAAGCCAGTATTGTATGATCACTGGAATGCAATACTGTTAGTTCCTGTGAGAAGGAGATGGAAAATATCTAAATTCAACCACAGCCACAAACATCTGGATGCACAGCTGCCCTGTTGGCTGAGAGGAAGCAGGTGCAGTTGTCCTCTTGGTTTGAATTAGCCTTATGCTGTTCAAGGTAGACATTACTGGAAAAGGCTAATTGCCCCCACATGGAAACATGACTAGACCCACTGCAGTGGACAAGACTGTTTGGATCTCGGTGGAAGAAATGGAGCTTGGGTATGGTCAGCCACAATAAGGATCTCATCTCTGAAGAGTATAACCTTGTCCATACACTCTTTCCTCAGCAGACTCCCTCTGAAGAGTGAGATGAGGGAGCCTCAAGATCTCTGATAAGAGAAAAGAGACTCAGCTGGCCTGTACACAGCAAGGCTTCAAGTACCGAGGTATGCACTAACAGGACGTACCTGTACAGAAAGCAGATTTGTAACTAACAGCATTATTTAGGTCAACTGAATTGGAAAAAAATAGCTAAATCATAAAACTGTCTGGTTTGTGAACAGCACAGTTTTACTCCAAGGGAGACTATATTTTATACAGTGTATGTTAATCAAGCCTATTTGTATGGATGAGTGTGACTGTATGTGCAAATGCAGTGTACCCTGCCTTGGGTACCAAGTACCTTTGGCACTTAAATTGCTATAGAACGCACCATTAAGACCTTATCTGTATCTTTTGCCAAGGTACGAATTCAAAATGAAACAGATGCAAAGAAGGTTTAAAAGGAAGCTGGACTTGAAGCATCCACCTTTCTAAACACAGTTTGTTTACCTTAGAATGCAGAAGCCAAGGGAGAAGAATACCAAGGAAGAGAAGCAGTTTAAATTAGCATGAGAACACCTGAGTGTAATAAATTGCTCATGAGATGTAAGATGTGGGATGTTAGAGTCTGAAATGGCTTTCTAATAGGGATAAATAAACAAAACTCCAAAATAATACTCAGTAACCTTACAATGATGCATAAGAAATTACTGAGAAGGTGATTGTGCTGGTTTTGGCTGGGATAGAGTTATTTTTCTTCATAGTAGCTGGTAGGCGGCTCTGTTTTGGATTTGTGCTGAAAACAGTGTTGATAATGCAGAGATACTATTGCCGAGCAGGGCTTACACAGAGTCAAGGCCTTTTCTGTTCCCCACCCCACCAACGAGTAGGCTGGAAGTGCACAAGAAGTTCGGAGGGGGCGCAGCCAGGACAGCTGACCCCAACTGACCAAGGGATATTCCATACTACATGACATCATGCCCAGCATATAAAGAGGGGAGAAGAAGAAGGAAGGGGGGATGTTCAGAATGATGGTGTTTTGTCTTCCCAAGTCACTATTATGCATGATGGAGCCCTGCTTTTCTGGAGATGGCTGAACATCTGGTGGGAAGTAGTGGATTAATTCATTACCTTGCTTTCTTTTTGTGCACCACTTTTGCTTTCTGTATTAAAATGTCTTTAACCTCAATCCATGAGTTTTCTCACTTTCAGTCTTCTGCTTCTCTCCTCCGTCCCAATGGTGGGGAAGGGGGAGCGGGCGAGTAGCTGCATGGGGCTTACCTGCTGGTTGGGGTTAAACCACAGCAATGATACAAAACTGGATTCCCAGAGAGCAGAGGACCAAAATGCCTTGACTCAGAAAAACCATTCAGGTTCAGTTTCTAGCCTTAGTTCATTCCCATAACTATAGGTCTCAGTGATACCTTTAAGATATTTTCCTTCCCTATGGATTATGCTTAGAGTCATAATTTAAAAGGCAGCCTCTGCAGCTTCCAAACATCAACAAAATGTAAGCACAGACCTCACCCTTGGATAACTATCCACAGGTGAGAAAAATCAGTATTACCTGATTCCAGCTTTGCCCTTCTTCTTTGGGAGGAGACGATAATGATCACAGGGTAGCTAGCCAGAAGTAGTGATCTGACTAAGGAACAGCTGTTAGTGAAGATTAAGGTTCAGCTTTGAGACTCCACTCCTAGCTCTAAAATGTATGTAATGTCTTCAGCTGGTTAACTCTGGAATTGTTTTCCATCAGAGTCAGAAAGAGTAGAGAAAATTTTTTGGGATAGTCACTAGCCCAATTTTGGATATACTCAGCTGCAATATGAGATGCTCTTACTCAGATCTTCCATCTTATTCTGTCATAATTTATCTAAAGCTTTCTTCACCAACCATAAATGTCCTAGCACCTATGTTACTGTTTATTCTTGGATTTCTTTCTCTAGTATTTGAATGTAGATGGAATGAAGATATGGACAGGCTACCTCCAGGATATGAGTTTACAGCAGCTGCTGTTTCTGCTGGTTTGTAGCTCTGCTTCAGCATATTGGTCTCCTCGTGCTTTGTGACATATATGGGTATACTGCAAGTAAAAGCATGAAAGTTAGAAATCAAAGTTGGTTTGTTTTGGTTTTTTTTTTTCTGTACAGCAGATTGAAGCATGTGTGTAACTGCTACGTATCAACTGGTCAACATAGGGCAACCTAGCTTGTGCTACAGTAACTGATTTCTGCATCCTATCTTCTTATCCAAACCCTGATACACTTTAATTCAGGATTCTGATGGAGTTCATTTGATCAAATGTGGAAGGACATTAAAGTCATAGCCAGCTAGCACTGCCAGCAATCCTGGCTCTCTGGGCATTACTGCCACATGCTCAAAAGACAGATTACTGTATTCGGTTTGACATGAGACCTCTGCTTTTCCTCAGCTCTTTTCTCTCATTCATTTATGGTTGAAGTCAGAAATCCATTCTTCTAGTTCTGCCCTAAATCTGCCCCAAAAGAAACGCTAGCAGTTTACTGCTGCTTTATGTGAGCAAGGTTTTGTGGAAACGTGTACAATTTAGGAAGTAATTTTGGCAAACTGACAGTTCCAGACAAATGCTCCTGAAATTGCTTAAAAATTGCATTGTGAGTAAACCAGGACAGAATATAACAGTAGCTGAGACAAGGCCAAGTCAAAGAAAATGAAGACTGCTAGCAACTATTTTCCCCTCTATGAAATACAATATCTAATATTTTCTCTACATAATCCCTGGCAGTTTAGTGTTTTTACCTACCTTTTACATATGGATATGCCTGAGCAGAGAATTGATCAAGTGATTTGAACAAAGCTATAGATGAGATTGATAGAAGTGGTTGACCTAATCTAAGGCCTCTCCATACTTCTTTTGCCTCTTTCTTGGGCGGGGAAGCATGGTTTATTGTTCACATTCACTGTTACACTGGTGACATCCTCTCCTCAGTTGCTTAATTGCATTTGGTTACTCTGCTGGTGTTCTCTGATCATCTTTCTTACCACAAACTGATCAGAAATTGTTATTTTGGCATTCATCTTTTTGTTAGACTATTTTCCCATTATTTTCTAAATGAGCTCACAGGAACCTCTTTTAATTTTTTTGGCTCTTTTGGCCAATATCTCCATTTTGGCTTCTCCGTATTATGCTTACATTTTATGATATATACATCCTTTTTTTAATTCTTCCATTATTTCTGCTTTCTACAATTTTTTTTTTTGAACTTCAGTACCTTTGTCATTTTTGTGGTGGAGAGTATTGAATTGAAATTCAAATGTAATATAAATTGAAAGTGAGGGCTTTTAATAAGTAAGGTCATGTTTCTTTATTGCTCTCTTCCATTTTTGAGAACTCTCCATGTTTTCTTTTCCTTCTCTGCTTTGTTGGCTATACCGTCAGTTGAATTCCTACACCTTGCTACACGCTAACCTCACATTGAGTGCTGCCCCCTTGCATTGGACACTTAGTCACTGAGCCTGGATGAACCCAGCCTTCACTGCCTTCTCCCTTGCTGAGTCCAAAACCTGCTGGCTATGAATCTTTTGTCTGTGGCTTGTGCATTCACAATCCCCACAAAGAAATTGTAAATCCAATATTAGCTCTGTAGAAAGTACATATTGTTTTGGGTTATTGTGCAATGGTCTACCCAAAGTGGATTGGAATCAGTGAGATCTGTCATCTAGCTTAGCTGGCTGTAGTGCAGACACTAAGAAAAAAGGTAACATTATATACCTGACATAAGTGACAAAAAATTCTGATACCTCTACTAAATAGTCTAGTGTTGCTTACCAAAATACCTACATGTGAAAAGGTAAGTCATAAGATGGTGAACTATAGCACTGGGAGGTGTTCCCTTTACCATTACAGGAAGGAGAACTATTTCTAATGGGACGTCAAAATCTCCAGTTACTCTTTAGTAACAGTAAATAAAAGTAGTAACAGCAAATAAAAGACTCTGTGGCAACACAAGGAAACCACAATGATTCCTGATATAATCATAAAGGAAAAAAAAGTAGGATATATTCATTTTAAAATAATATTTAGCAAAACTCACCTATACAAAAACATTTAAGCCTCAAGGGATTATTATTCATGTTGAAATATTTGATCAGTGTTGTTTCCGATCATCAGTGCAAAACAGTGTCACACAGAGATTTTCAGATGAATACCTTTTTTCTTTAAGGCAGAAGCTTCCCAAATTGTGGCTTTAACTGGAGAGAGCATGAACTGTGAACGACTTCCGCTGCTCTGAGCTAATAAATAATGACATTAGCAAATGCTGGTGAGAAAAGAGGAGCATTAGGAGGGGCCTGGCCAGCAGGTGGCGAGTTTTCTTCAGGATTGCGCTTGCCAGAGAAGATTTTGATGGTCCGGTCTGCTCAATAATGCCCTGACTGTATTATTCTTACAGTTTTACACACAAAAGCCTATCTCAAAATAACTTTAAGGGCCTGACCCCAAACCACAAATCGCAGGAAGTTCTCAGTTAGGGTTGAAATTCTGTCGGTATTTAACCTTCTCCTTGGACTGAGGTATTACAGCATATTTGGTATTTAGGATCATCTGACGCAAGAAGCCCCCCTCTTAGATGACCTTTATCTCTAACACTTCTGCATAGCTGTGTATGATAGAAAGCTGTCTTTCCGACTTGACTCTTAACTTGCTTTGCTTTTGTGGCTTTTAGCTGATCCCGTGGCTTTTAGCTGATCCCTTGGCTTTATTTCCATGTAGTTTCAATGGGAATTTATATCATTTTATAAAGCTAAAGATAAAAAAAACATAAAAAAAAAAAAAAAAAAACAAACCCAAAAAATAAAAAAAAAAAACACAAAAAAAACAAACAAACAAACAAACAAAAAAAAACCCACAAACAAACAAAAAAAAAAAAGGAATGCCATTTTTTCTATAGAGCTGGTATATATTTAGAAGCTGCTAAAAACAGGAAAGACATTGTGAGTGATTATACAACTAAAATTCTGATTTCATATAAATTATCCTCAATAAACCTAATTTTGGGGCTGCTCTAAACAATAAAATTCTTGCCAGATCAGTATTTCTATCTACTTTAGCCAGACACTAGTTCTGTATGAACAACACTAACACTTTGTGATAAAATAACACCTTTTCACTGAGTACAAGCCAAGAAATTGAATCTGCGATCCCACAGTATGATAGTACTGTTACTGAACATGTTACTAACGTAGATGTCTGTGGAAGAAAACTGGAACTCCAAGGCTGCTTCAGTCATATAGTCATGTCAGCAGTGTATAGGGCTAGGGATCAACTGGCCTCTGGCAATCATCATAACATAGAAGATAGGGGGTATGGATGTGATTTAGAGGACTGGGGACTGATGTCATTGAATTAAAAATGTCCTTGTCCCCTGTAGAGGGCTGGCTGTTTTGTCTGCCAGCAGCACAGGTCAATTAGCTGCAGAGCTGCAGCCAGCTGATGGGAAAGTGGTGCTGGGATCACTGGCTGTTGACAACACATTTGTGTGCAGTGGGGAAGGTGACCCCAGTGCACGTGCCTTTTAGTCCTGTGCTGGATTGCACTGTCACTTCCAAGAAGCTGAAATAGTGGCAGTTCCAGCTATTCACTGAAATAGTGAATGTCCCACAGCTGTTTTTAAAGTTGACCCCACTGACTACTGGGCCAGGCTCTGACCTCCCATGCAGGCTTTCCAAGGCCCAGGCTATTTAAAATACCACCCACATTTCTAAGCTGTAGACTGGGAATCAATGGATTTGACCCAGCAGAGCTGCCTCAGGAGCCCAAGCCTGCAGAGTGGTTTTGCACAGGATCTTAACAAACTTCTGCACCTCTTCAATCTGCTTTCTGTTCTGGACAGGCATGGCTGTTGGTTTATCAAAGGCATGGAAATGAAATGCCTCAGTGCTCACAGCAGGAAGAGGGTCAGAGTTCTGTGGCACAATCTCTGGCCAAATCTTCCCTCATGCTACTGCATGCGGATTGAATGTGCTTTTGGGCTCTGGTGCCCAGTCTTCCAGAGTGAGGATGTATGAGAATTGGCAATTGACTGAACTTAGAGCCTGGTTTCATTACTTATCCTAGGATCTATGTGAACAAAGCCAGAACAAGATGCCAAATAATTAGCATATAAAACCTAGAATCCTGTACTGTTGTATTGCTATCTCCAGTCCTGCTAAGACCAAAGGAGATGCTGAATTGCTGCTATGATGTGTTGCTGTGGTAAGTCCTAGGAAAAGGACTACTACTTTTCCAACTACTTCGTGCACCAAAAAAGCTTTCATTTTTCAGTTGTAATGAGATTCTTGTCAAGTAGGTGTACGATCTACCATCTACTGCAGGTTTAAACCTTATTAACTACTGATGATAAAGCCTGATAAAAATGCAGAATTAGAAAAGACTGATCTCACCTTCAGGAATGAATTGGGATGCCTAGAATACGGACTATTGGCTCTGTGCATGTGCCAGCATATAGGCAATAAAAAAAATAAAGTTTTCTCTGAAATGTGAATCAGATCTCAACATGGGTTGGATTTACATCCATTTGCTAAAGAATCTGAGATCTGACACTCCTAAATAGGTGTAACAGTGTAATTGGAAGAGTTATGCATCTGGACTGAGGTACAGGTATAAGTGAGGTCAGAGAATAAGTTTCCTCTGCTTCCAGGAAGTGCTGGATGCACTGGGTGTTACTAACCCAATGTTATTGTGATGAAATCCCTTGAGGGAAGACAAATCTTGTGGAATCCTGATTTCAGTCCTGTGACTGACAGACCATGGTGAGGAAATATTGCCTTTATTCCCTAAAAGTCATGGAGTACTCCTGTAACTGTTAACTATAGTAAATATAAGCTTTATCAAATATACATTATTCCAAAAATTTCAACAGATAAAGGTGGCTGACATTCCTCAAATCAATATACATATACCCCTAATTCTATCATGCATACTGTAAGGCTGTCTATCTCTATACCTACATACACATACAAAGGTAATTTCCTTTTCTACATGTGCGTATGCATATGTATATACACGCATACATGTATACATATGTAACTCTAATTCCATGCATACCATTTCATTAGAAATAACTCTTTCACCTCTATGAGAGACCATTCTTTGTGATCCTTTTTCCTAACCAAACTTGAGCCGAATGAGTTGGAAGATATCCCTATTATATTTCCAGGCTAGCAGAAATGCATGTTTCATCGCAGTAGAGAAAGGACTTTTCTTTAAAACATGTGGCACAGGCATAATCCACAGCAAAATGATGTGATGTCCAGGCTTTGCTGGCATTCCACTTGAGTGTCCCAATTCACACTGGTCTTTGTCTCACAGGCCCCTTCTGAACTCATGTCACCAAAATCTTCGGTTCCTTTGGGGTCACTAAATCTTTACTCAGTTTCCAGCAGATATGGGAATTGTATGTAAGTGAATGCAATGTACACAAATCATTCCAGCCACCCTTGTTTTAAATGAACTTTTGTAAGAAGCTGGTTTTGACCTGATTGAATATAATGGTTTCAAGGGAACCATATAGCCATTACAATCCATCATACAAATGAATACTTAGGGACACCTAAATCCAAAGATTATTTGACTGTTATACATATACTTGCAGAAAGGGGGCTGGAGGATAGACCCCTCAAATCTGCAGTTAAAACATCTGTACTTTTAGGAATTTTTTCTTACATTTGAGCACATACATAAACTTTCTCAGATTTCCAAAGTTACCACTTCATCTTAAATCAAAGTGACCCCCAGCATCAAATTACATTTTTGATGTATTACTAGGAAATTATCAGTTTAGAAAAGCAAAGTGTTTCGAATGCTAAAGGTGTTTTATACGACCAGTTCTGATTGCGGACTCTGGCTTCTCTATAACCTGATGGTTCTTCATGTGTTATTAATTATTGTGTACTGTACTCCTTTAACATCTATGGTAGATACTGTAAAGTTGAGGAAAAGCAAGCAACATAAAATACCAAAACGTTCTCCAAACCCTGCTTTCACTTCCTTTTGTTGCTCCCACGTAATGTAAAAACAGATAAATGGTTTCCTCTTTCAAATACAACAAAAAGAAATCACTCCTGGGAGAAGCCCTGGGATGCCAAGTTTGAGCCTGAATTGAATTTTTATGACCACTGTAAAAACTCCTGAAAATAGGAAATTATAATGGAAATACTGACTCTTGCTGCACAGGTGTGTGCAGCACCACCACGGCACTATTAGTGATCTAAAGGGCTGGAAGTTGAAGTGGAATCATTTGCACAACCGACTTCACACCACTTTGCAAACAAGGGGTGTATGTGTAGGAAGCGGGGGGGGGGGGGGATATCTTGCGCTTAATTAGTCGCTTGCAAAATCCATTGTGATTCTTGAAGAAGACAAATCCCCTATCGCTCTAGTCAGTGCCCTGGATTTACTTGCCGAGCCCGCAGCAGTTGCTGGCAGAGCTCAGCCCCTGCTGGGTGACCAGCCCACGGCGTGGGGACGCTGAGCTTACGCGCCGGTGGAACGCTCCCCGTCTGCAGCAGCTCGTAGCGAGGGGCAGCGATATATCAAGGCGCTGGGTCAAGTCTCAACACCGCACTAAAAGTCAAACAAACGGTTTCCCCCTCGCTAACAAAATGGAGATGCTCCAAAGTTTGGATTTTATCTTCAGGAAGCCTTAGAAGTAGAAGTTTTAAAAAATTGCACAGGTTGGCGTAACAACATTATAACCTTCCCTGTGCCGCTTTTCCTTTGAGGGGCGGGAGCTACCATCAGAAGAGCGAAGAGCGTTTACTCGCACCGCGGGAGCAGTTTCCGCGTTGTTTGCCGCTATTCTTCCGTATCTTGTTATTAGCAGCTCATTAAAATAATAAGGCTACATGGGACCTAGGGAGTGAACTGGGGACCTGGGACGGGGGGAGGAAGAGGGGAGCCAGTTTCGGAAGAGGGGTGCTGAGTTCCCTCGCTGCCGCCGGCGTTCGGCTCCGCGGACTCCGCGCTCCTTGTGCGCGCTCTAGCGCGCTTCGGGCTCAGCCCCGGTAGGCTCGTTTCGCTTCATGGCTCTCTCATTTCTGTCTGAGTCCGGTTTATCCGAGGGAGGGGGTCTGTCAGAACCCACACTAATCCTTCACCGCGGCCAACACCAAAATAGCAGGAAGAGTTAAAAAACAGGCAAAGCGAAGGAAAGCAGGAAAAAAATAATATCTATTTGTTGCCCCCAGATGCCACTGCTAAGCAGGGGGCCTGTCTCCGGGGGGACATCTTGCCGGGGAGGCATGAGGACAAGGGGGGCACGCCACAGTGCACTTGTGCCCGCTCATCCCTGCGCGCCCGCCACCGGGGCTGGCTCCATCTCCCCAGCGAAGCTCCGGGCGCGAAGAGGCTTTGGAAACGCCGCCGAGCACAGCCAGCTGCTCTGCCCTGCCCTGCGCCTCGCTCCCTTCCCCCGGGAGGTTTGGAAACTGCAGGGCTGCCGATCAGAGGCAGCTTTGACCAGCCACCCCCCACCCACCGCCGCATTGCGCGAGGCGAGATGTTTGCTGGACTCGGAGCAGCCAAACATCCCCACCCTGCCCAGCCGGACCCGCTTCTCCTCGCAGTCCTTGCGAGGCGCCTGTGGCTGATGCTTCGCAAGTGGCATGGATGTTTCTCCTCAATAAAAGATTTTTCGAGGGACAAGCATCTCTCCTCGGTGGGGAGAATGTCCCACGGAGGCAAAAGGGAGTTTTATCCTGCACTTAGCTATGGGATGGGCCGGGAATCGTTATTCTTGCAAAAGTTGACTGGGTCCCGGAGGTGGAGCTGGGTATCCCAGCTGAGGGAGAAAAGAGAAACATCAGCCAGGTTGTGCAGCCCTCTCCCAGCACACGTGTAGGTGCATCCAGGGCTGCCCGGCATCCACAGGAGTTTAAAACAGAGGAGGAGCGACCCCCAGTACCTGCCCTGTGCAGGATTAGCCCTCGAACCCAGAACTCGTTAGAGATGAGGTGACAAGAGCAGCGGGCTCTCTGTGGGGGAGACGGGGACGTTTCCCCATGATGCCTCAGACTGCTCCGCCGTCGAGTTACTAAGCCGCCCCCCGGAACCAGCACCGGCGTGGCCAAGAGGCAACACTCGGTGCCGGCCCCGGCGCTGCGGGCGCAGAACGGGGAGGCAGCCCCGGTGTAGCGGCCGGATGGTGCCGTCCGGGATGCTGCTCCCCACAAAACAGGAGGCACAGCCCGGGGAGGGGACCTTCCCCTGCAGATACGTGGGGCAGGATGGGGCCGGGGAGGGTTTGGAGCAGGGGACACAGGTGGAAGGTAGGGACAAGGGCTTCGGTCCCCTCCATCACCCCACAGATTTCTCCTGAAACGAATTGGGTTTCGCTGTCACGTCTAAATCCTACAAACCTGGCTGGCTTTGGGAGCAGATGCCTTCACTTTTTATGAGTCTCTTGAAGTTGTAACATTCCTAATCGACAGCAGATCTTCGCTGTGGAAAAGCGCAGCGTATTCCCTGCGTGTCAGTGCTAATAGTGGTTTTGTATCCCGTTCCCGGTATTAGATTCCCCACCGTTACAAGTTGACATAATGGAAATTAGCAAGGGACATCATAAAAATCCATCCGAGAATAAAGGATTTGGAACAGCATACCCTTCATAACTTAAACATCAGACATTTAAAACAAATGCACTTAACAAGACAGTTAACCTGAAACTTCAGTTCAATCGCCAGTGGGTTGACAAGTCCAAATATTTTTATTTTTTAACAAATACGTAAATATCAGACTATACATTATCCAGGCAGCTTTCAGCTACAGTTTCCAGTAATACTCGGGGATAAAATAATATTCCAACGTCCCGCTTTGATTATAAATTATTTTCGCGTGGGAATAGTTTTCTGTGCCCCCCCACCCCCCAGACACTGGGATCTTTTACTGCTCTTTATTTCGATGTGTAACTGTTTCTTTCGGAATGATGGTTTCTGTAACTGGAAGTGCATTTTTTTTATTGTTATATATTTTGTTCCTTTAAAGGCAGCACTTGCAGGTAATCATTGCTGATGCCGTGTTTGCCATCTCAACTAATCTGTTACTTCTCTAAAGGGAATTGAGATTTTTGTTTCAGTAATGCACGCACCCACCCCCAGCTGTATCAAGAGTCTTCCTTTGGGAAAAGAGAAATCTCCAGCTAGAAGAGCATATCTCCGGTCTATTTCTTGGTCTGGGGACACTTGAGGATCTTCCATTTCTGTTCCGACAACAGGACTCGAAAACTATTTTGGAAAATGCAAACTTATTCGAAGGCATCAACTTACAGCGTCGGGCACAGGATCGCTCTCTCGACACCTCGACCTCCAGACCAGGAATAAACGTGCAAGGGTTTGGGATTTTTTTTTTTTTTGGGGGGTGGGGGGTGGGGACGGAAGAGAGAAGATGCTGGCGGGGGGAGAGAGAGAACGGTAATAGAGAAAGAGAGAAAGAGAGAAAGAGAGAGAGAGAGAGAGAGAAAGAAAGAAAGAAAGAAAGAAAGAAAGAAAGAAAGAAAGAAAGAAAGAAAGAAAGAAAGAAAGAAAGAAAGAAAGAAAGAAAGAAAGAAAGAAAGAAAGAAAGAAAGAAAGAAAGAAAGAAAGAAAGAAAGAAAGAAAGAAAGAAAGAAAGAAAGAAAGAAAGAAAGAAGGAAAGAAAGAAAGAAAGAAGGAAAGAAGGAAAGAAGGAAAGAAGGAAAGAAGGAAAGAAGGAAAGAAAGAAAGAAGGAAAGAAAGAAAGAAGGAAAGAAGGAAAGAAAGAAGGAAAGAAAGAAGGAAAGAAAGAAGGAAAGAAAGAAAGAAGGAAAGAAAGAAGGAAAGAAAGAAAGAAAGAAAGAAAGAAAGAAGGAAAGAAAGAAAGAAAGAAAGAAAGAAAGAAAGAAAGAAAGAAAGAAAGAAAGAAAGAAAGAAAGAAAGAAAGAAAGAAGAAAGAAAGAAAGAAAGAAAGAAAGAAAGAAAGAAAGAAAGAAAGAAAGAAAGAAAATAACAGTACGAAATGAGAGAGAACAGGAGAAACGGGGATGAGGGAATGTTTTTGCTTCGCCTCTGCCTCATAAAAATGCCACTCGTTTACAAAAGGAGGGAACGAAAATCTCTTCGCCTGCCCACAGCAGTGAGTGGAATTGAACCCCGGATTCCTCAGAAATAGAGATGTTTTGGGGATGAAGTGGTAGTGCTAAGGGCTTGCTTCGCCAAGCCACTGTCGTGTTCATGAGAGCTCATTCTGCAGAATGATAACGTAGTTTTCCCTCGTTGCTGTTTTGTTGATTTTTGTGTTATTATTATTTGTTCTTTTGTTTTCCTTCGGAGATGGGCAAAAATCAGTGTAACAACGGCAGTGACATGAACAATAAAAAACCACATGCTTGTCCCTGAGCACGGTACCATGTTATCCTGACGGATCTGTCTTCGCTAGCGTATTATATTACCCTGGTTCCTCGGAACAATGTAATACACCCAAGCAATTTTTCCCCCTTCACGGATCTAAAGGAGTGTGAATGGATGGATGAATAGAAAAACAAATAAGCAAGGAGATTATGGCCTCAGGATTAATTATAAAGCACTTTTAACCTTTTTCTTTCGAGGGTTATTTTGCTTTGCCTGCTTCACCCGCGTAGTCTGCCTCCCCCGGACCTAAGCAGGGCTCCGCGGCTCTCGATCCGCGGGATTTTGCAATCCGCGGAACCCCTCCGGGGTGCGGGGAGGGACAGTACCGGGCCGGGGAGCACGGTAGACAGGAGGAAGGCACTGAAGTCAGGGGAGCTGGGGCGGAAAGTGAGGACCGGGGGGGGATACTGGGGCAGAGGGAGGAAGCGTCTCTACCCCGGGGGTGGACCCTTCGCAGGTAAACAGCTCCTGGGATCCTCTCCGGGGATCTTCTCAGAGACCGAGAACAACGTGCAGTCTCCAAATCCCCATGAATGGAGCAGCTGCCTCCTTCAGACTCCCCCCACTTTTTTTTTCCCCTTTCTTTCTGCCTTTCTCCCCTCCTTCCCGCCCTCCCCGGGCAGGTCGCGGTGAGTCCTGTCCCGCGGCTCCGCGGGGAGGGGGCGCAGGGAGGCGGGCAGGGAGCAGAGCGGAGCGGAGAGGCGCGGAGCGGTGCGGAGCAGCTGGCCGGGACTGCGCAGGCAGCGCGGCCGCGCAGCGCAGCTGAGACAGTGCGGAAAGCGCGGGCACCCCCACACTCCCCCTCCTTCTTCCGTGCGGCTCCGCCGCGGGGGGCCGCGCGTAGCGGGCCGCGGTGAGATGCCCCGCGGGAGGCCGCGGGAGACCGCGGGAGAGGAGCGCGGGGAGGCGAGATCAGGCGCTTGCGGGCGGCGAGCCCCGGGCTGCTGCGCCTCCAGGAGAAGCGGGTTGAAAAGTTGGTTCTTCCCAGCCAGAAACTTTCTCCCCGCGTGCGCATGCCTGGAGTCTAGTGGGAGGTTGAGGGGGGAGCTTAGAAGGGGGGGGTTGAAATAAGGAGGAGGTTGGAGGGAAGGGATCGGTTCAGTCTGAGCTCGGCTGCTCCCGGGCGCGTTTGCACTCCAGCAAACACAGACGGCGCTGGGAGCGGGAGGAGGGAGCGCAGCTCCGTGTCCATCAGCCGGGGCACCTGGGCACCTGGCCCCGCTGCTCGCTCGGATCTGCCGGTCCCACTGGAGGAGCAGTAGGGTGGGGGGACGGCACTGTGCCCCCGGGCTAGCACAGACACTGACACCAACCTCTTCTTTTTTTTTTTTTTTCCCCCTGTTATTTTTTTTTTTTTTCCTATTGTTTTATTTTACCAGCTCAGAATTAGCCCAGGATCTTTTAACTGCTGCCAGCGGTGGAGCACAGATCGGGATTAGGTAAATAAAAAGAACAACTCATTCTGTTTGATTTTCTGTTTTGCCAAGCCTCGGGGTTGGGGATATAGATCCAGACACCTCCATTTCTCTCCCTCCTTTCTTTCTTTTCCCCCATTCTCTCCCACCATCCCCTGGATGGTGCAGAAGCAGTGGGGAAATTGTGGTTCACGTAAGGAGGACTGTTCTCCATGGGGTGGGCGGAGGGCTGCGGGAAGCCTTCACTTGGGGCTCGGCTATTTTGATATTATTTAAAGATTTGTCCTGCCCTTTCAAAGCTGTTTATCCCCTCTTGCGAAGGAGCTGTGCTTTTAACTAGAGCTAAAAATGACACATACGAGCTGCAAAACAGAAGCCTGAATGTCCATTATGGACTTGGAAGTTCAGCTTCTCTCCTCTCGATTCTTTACCTTTATTTTCTTTAATTTCGCTTCTTTCTCTTCTTTCTCAGTCCATTTTTAGCGTTTTAAGGTCCGAGAAGCCTTCTCTGCTTCCTCCCAAGGCCCTAATAGAGGAGAACCTAATGTTTATATTTGGCTGAATGGGTCGAAACAAGTTCAGTGGAGGGCGAGACCGAGCTTCTCTCGAGGCCGAGCCTATAAAGTGTCAGTGCAAAGCCAAGGATTAGGGTATGGTTGTTACAGTTGGCTTTTGGGAGGGAAGCTATAAAAATGGAGCGTTTCGGACATGACCGTGGCGCTGCGGGACTCGTCCGGTCACACGCGGGTAGGGCAAGAGGATGAGCGCCTTGTCGCGGGCAGGTGCACTGGAGGTCCAGTTCAGTAAGTCCGAAGCCAACCGAGACACCGGGCGGCCCCGCAACCCGCGCAGCGCCGGGCCCGGCGGCGGCCGTTCCGTGGGGCGCAGCTCCGCGGCTGCGGGGTGGCGGGGCCTCGCTCGACCGGGCCTGGGGATGGCCTGGGGCTCTGTCACTTCGAATGGCTTGCCCCCCCCCCCCTCCCCCCCCCCCGCGGTTGTGCCTGCGGCGGCCGTGGGAAGCTAGGAGTATCGAGGGAAGAAATCCTTCCTGCTGCCCGGATAGAGGAAGGACGATTTATTCGTGCGCAGGGGAGGCACCGGGCGTCTCTCTAGAGAGAAAGCGAGAACGAATCTTGTGCTGGGGGCCTTTTCACACCCGAGGGGATTAAAAAAACACGCACACAGAACTCCCAAACCAACTTAAACGTTTCTGTAGGGAGAAGGTTGAGGAACATGGCCCGGCGGCCGCCCCCTGACCGTGGGGCCACTGTCCCACTAGCCTTCGGATCCGAGATGTGGTGGTGGTTGTTTTGGATAAAGGCTGTCCCGGGAAACGTAGCCATTGCTGGTGCAGTCGATCTCCTGCTATTACTATTACTATTACTATTACTATTACTATTACTATTATTATTATTAATTAAAATCCGGCTCATTCACCCGCGTTCGCAGTGGTGGTCTGGAGAAACCTGTCAACGCTGATTTCGAGATAAAATGTGAATGATGATTTTATAAGGATAGAGCGGAGATATCCAAGGCACGTGCTGACTGAGTCTTTCCAGTCCTCATTAATGTTAGCAATTAACTCTTTCACGCTCAATTAGCCCCGAACAAACCTGCTTTAGTAGATTCTGCACACTTCATTAATACTTTTAATAAATCTGTGCTGAGCAATGCTCTTTATCCTTACGCTCGAATAATAGCGAAAGGGCAATTTTATTCCCTTTCCAGTTAGTTTCCTAAACACAGATAAATTCTAAGCTCTATTTCCTCGCTTAAACTGAGAGGAAGGGAAAATCCCGCAAAGGGAACAAAATAGGTAGGTGGGAAAATGCTGCACACTGATGTGATGCTGCCGAAAGGACAGGGGCACCGGCAGACTTTAAAAGCAAAACAGAGGAACATTTTTTTGACAGATGAACCTGATTGCTGCAGTTTGAGGCTATCGCAAGAACGCAGCATTTTATGCCCGCTACTTTATCATGTTTGTAAAAATAAGCAACGTTCTCAGAGTAATTTACCTCCTCCATTCTTCCATGTGGAACTAATTAGCAAACCTCATTATTTATGAGTCAGGTATTTAATGTAACAAATATCCCTTTCAAAGGACACATCGGAAATTGATAATTCAAGGTAGAAAGGAAAAACACAGGGTAGCCACAAGATTACTTAAAAATCTGCTTAATTTCTCCCCTTGCTACGCTAACAGCAAAAAGTCCGGTGGATTTTCTTTTCCTTTTCCTTTTTCTGTTTTTTTTTTTTTTTTTTTTTTTTTTTTATTGCGCATAGAGGAGGTAGAATTTAATCTAGAAGGTTAAGTTTACAATGGTCTTAAAACAATGGCAACTGGACAATAGCATTACAGTATCTTCAAACAGGACAAAGGGTAAGAAAGCTGGAGACAGATGTAGTCTTTCAAGTTTATGATCCTATTTTGCAGGGTAAATTTATCTTGGCATGAGTGGGTTTTGTTTCAGTCAGAACACAAGTGGTTTGTTCTTAATTACTCACCGAGCTAGTTTGTGTTAAGAAAAAAAGGAAAACCCCGCACAGTTTTATTGTTGGGGGAATTCAAGCAGAGAAGTCGCGGGGTCTTCTTCTGTAAAAAAAAAAAAAAAAAAAAAAAAAAAAAAAAAAAAAATTAAATTAAAAAGAAACCCCGATAACGATCTGTTTACATGAAACAGAATTAAAGGTGGAGGTGACACCGAAATCAAAGAAACGTTGATCTCTGCGGGCAGCGGGAGAGCGGAGAGTTCCCGCGCTGTGCGACCCATTCGCTTTGATGTCCCGGAGAGAGGGGACTTCTGTATGAAATACTCTGCTCTTCATCTGTATTTTTGACTACTCCAGTCGCACAGAGCAAAAGTGTAACTTACATTTCTGGAAAAGTGCCAAGAAACTTGTACTAGCGTGAACACTCTGCTTCCACCTCCCCTTTTCTTCTTGTTCTTTTTTTTTTTCCCCTTCCTTTTTCCCCCTTTGTTTTCTTTCTTTTTTTCTTCTTTTCTTTTCTTATCCTTTTTTTTTTTTTTTTTTTTTTTTAATTAGGACTTCTCTAGCAAAAAAACGCGGGCACAACTGATACTCTTCTGATACTCTTATGACACTATTGTACTTCTCCTTTCTGCCCCCTTCTTAATTTGGGAAATCAAAAGAGAATTTTTTTAAATGTTATTGAGCAAGTATTTATCCAAATAGACATAGTAATTTTTTGTTTATATATTTCATATTAAATGTTTTCTTAGTATACGGAGAAAGAAAGAAGGATAAGCCTAGAAATTAACTCAGTTTACAATAATATGTTTCATGCTTGAGAAGTCTAGGGTTACCTCGGCAGGAAAATAGGCACAGATTCGTTGTGACAGGCATAAAAAGACATTTCAGGTACAAGAAAAGAGTGTTTTCTATGCACTTGGTTCTTGAAGTCATTGCTTGAGATATTTGTGCTGCGAAGTGGATATGCCAAGCATATGGGCAGCACTAACAAAATAAAAAGCATTTCCCCAGTTGAACAACAGAACAGTCTGGTTGTTTCATCGGCCCTAAATAGTTTTTTGGTTTGGTTTTTTTTTTTTTGTTTTTTTTTTTTTTTTTTTTTGGGAAAAAAGAAGGAAGGAGAGGAAGGGGAAAAAAAAAAGAAAAGAAAATCAAAAAAAGAGGAGAGGGAGAATGTGACATGTGCATTTTTAAATCAGCCACTACCAATTAAAAAAGGCAGAATGTCACAATCTCTTATTCTGGGTCATTGCGATGGAATTCATCTAAGGTTTGAGTCTATCTTCCTGCTGCTGATTTATGTAAAGTGGTGTGAAAGGTGGGCCTGGTGTATAGAACTGCACAGAACAAGCTTCTCCCTCTCACACCCTCCCAGCCGCAGCTCTTCAGTCTGGGCAGCAGCTCACATACATATAAATCAGATTTGTTTCCCTGGTCTTTAGACCTCTTCACCACTGGTTTCCACCCACCCAGCCTTCCAGCCCAGAGGGACGATTACTGCTCTGCAGCACTTTGCTGCCTCCTTTTTTCCGAAGGGGCTTTACTCTTCATGTGGAGATGAACTCCAGGCTGAGTGCTGCAAGGATCCTGCCGGGACGCTGTGGGGATCCTACGGTGACTCAGCAGGAAACCTATAGTGGACCCTATGTGGATCTGTGGGAACACTGCAGCAAACCTGTGAGGATTTTATGAGCATCTGTGGGGTCTCTATGGGGACCCTGTGGAGATCCTGCTGGAAAACAGCCCCACGGGGTGAAAATCCTGGAGTTCACTCAGGGGAACATTAGTATAAGCTGCAGGCTGTGGAGTAAGGAGGAGGCTCCCTGGGCTGCAGGGATGTGACGCCTCCAAAAGCTGTGGGTGCTCTCTCACACCCACAAAGAGAGGAAGCTGCGTCCCAGCCACCAGCCCTTGGGAGGCATCTCCTGCCAAATGGATGACAGCAGCCAGGGCTGAATTTGCAAACAGGGCCAGATGCGCCTCGCTGCTGTGGCCTTGCAACATTTTCCTCTTGTGCTGTGAAATGGGTAGGGATCTGGCCGAGAGGAGACGCTGGGGGCTTGGCAGGACCCTGAAACACAGAGCAAATAGGTGGCACCCAGCCCAGGGTAGGGCTGCGGCCCTGCGGCCCTGCAGCTTGTGGGTTGAGTGTCCCCATGAGAAGGGTCCCTCCAGCCCAAGCCTATTTGTTTTTTGAAGGGTTCTAATTAAGTGATTGCCTAGATTAGGATGTGGGCTTGAAGCCAGGCACTTCCCCCTGGGGAGAGCAAATGGCACTTCAGATTTGTCACCCAAACTCAGCTTTTTCCCATTTCTTTTTGCAGTACATAAGAGGGAGGGCTGTTGGCTGGTATTTCCCCCTAAAAAAAAAACCAACCTAGGAATTTCTCTTTTTGAATGAGGGATGACATGCAGTTCTGAACACCCAACTGACTCCATCACCCCAGAGGCAGAGGCTTGGCTGAGGCCAGACTACAGCGACCTGAGTGACCCAGGGGCAGCAAGTTCTCTGCAGCTCCTCCCACATCACCTCGAGGGTCAGTGTTAAAGGCAGTTTTTGTGGGCAGTATCTCACTATTTTCTAAAGGCTAAAGGTGCTCAGGAATGGATTTAAAATTACATGGGAGAAGCTTGAACTTTGTGAGCCAAAACAACATCTCTTTGCTGTCCTTGTGCAGAGGATCATTGCAGGTCTACACAGCACAGAGATGCTATTGGGGCTGAATGATTGTGGTTGGAGTACAACTTTTGTGTGTGAGGGATAGGGAGAGTCTGGAGACCTATGGGCATACACTCACAGTCAAGAGCTTTTCAGACCTCTCCAACTCCAAGGCAGCATCCTCCTGTGGCTTTGGAGAAGGGCGTTGATGAGGGGTGAGGTCAGAAATTCCCTCTGCTTTTATCTTTGTATAAATCCACCTCTCCCTCTTCCCCACTCCATTTTTTTTTTTTTTTTTTTCAGATCTTTTCCTCCCCTGTTCCCAAGATCCTCCTCCTGAGCGGCCACCATGGGAAGTAAGACCCTGCCGGCCCCAGTGCCTATCCATCCTTCCCTCCAGCTCACCAACTACTCTTTCCTACAAGCGTTCAATGGGCTGCCCGCTGTGCCCTCTGACCACCTCTCCAACCTCTATGGTTTCAGTGCCCTGCACGCTGTACACTTGCACCAATGGACTTTGGGGTACCCGGCCATGCATCTGCCCCGCTCCTCGTTCTCCAAGGTGCCCAGCGTGTCGAGCCTGGTGGATGCACGGTTCCAGCTGCCAGCCTTCCCGCTCTTTCCACATGTCATCCAGCCCAAACAAGAGGCCACCAATGTGACCCTCAAAGCCAAACCCCGCTTTGACTTTGCCAACTTAGCAGTGGCTGCCACACAAGAGGACCACTCTAAACTGGGACAGGCAGACAGTCAGGGCTCACCTCCAGGGCTGGGGTCTTTGCTTGAGGTGACTAAACTCTCTCCAGAGAAGAAACCCACACGGGGAAGGTTACCGTCCAAAACCAAGAAGGAGTTTGTGTGTAAATTCTGTGGCAGGCACTTCACCAAGTCCTACAACCTTTTGATCCATGAAAGAACCCACACAGATGAACGGCCCTACACATGTGACATTTGCCACAAGGCCTTCAGAAGACAGGATCACCTGAGGGATCACAGGTAATGATTCTTCTCCTGTCCTTTTTTTCCTTGTCTATCTGTACTCTCCCAGTTACCCACCTACGCTCATGAAGGTGCTTATAAGAAAAGTCATGTTCCTGACCATTAGCAGCGTTCCCTCTCAGTTTTCATCTGCCTGCTGCTGGTGGAGGAGTCCAGATAACTCACTTTGGAAGTCAGGCCTGTTGCTGTACTCACGCACTCCACAAAAGTGACTTGCATATCCTCCTTCTTATCTTCCATAGATGTTTCACCCTCCCTTTGCATGGTCTTGTGTCTTCTGCCTTTCTGAAGAGGAAGCGTCATGAAGACATGGAGCCTCATGATCCCAAAGTTAGAGAGAAGCTTTTTATCCCTAAGAAATACACCCTTGGGAGTCCCAATACCCCCCTCTCTTCTTGCCTACACATGTACGGATGATTAGCCCAGGTGCTGCACGCCAGCACTCTTGATCTCAGCAGAAGGTGTAAAAATCTCCAGCATGTTCTCCATCAGGTAGCTCACTGCTGAGTTTAGGTTGGTTATTTCTGACATCTCATTTTTGTTCTTTTCCTAGATATATCCATTCTAAAGAAAAACCTTTTAAGTGTCAAGAATGTGGGAAAGGATTTTGCCAGTCCAGAACACTAGCTGTCCACAAGACGCTGCACACGCAAGTAAAGGAACTGAAACCTGCCAAACTTAAGTGCTGAATCTCCAACTTCTATGAACTTTTTCTCCTTTTCAGACTTTACACCAAAACCAGAGCAGAAACAAAACTTTCAGGATGGAAGCACTGAACTTTGTGTTTTGTTTTTGTTTGTACTTTCAAAAGAGCAAAATCCGCAACACCACCTCCCCCGCCCAAACTAACTTTCCAAGCGTGGGTGAAAAGATTATTTTTGCATTTAAAATATACATGAATGATGCAGGGAGTGCTAGCTGACCTGTGTGGCTTTGATAAACTTTATGCCAAAAGGTGGTGCTCACGTGTTGGACAAGAATCTCTTCAAAACCAAAGTCGCCCCCCCCGCAACCCCAACAAAAGAACTTAGAATCCTAGCTTCCAAAAGTATTACTTATAAAAAACCCAACCTCTTATTTTATACCTTTTTTTGACTGTATAAAGCTTCTTATTTTTACACTTCAGGAAATACAGAGAATTCCAGAAGATGATTAAGAACTGAAACGATGGTTTCTCATCACAGCACCATCAGGACAAGGAGAAGGACAACTTGCAAATCTTACTTGCTAGTTTGTTTTCTTAAAAGAAGAAGAAAATTAATGTTTGGAAATGACCGGAGTCTCTCAAGTGAGGAGTCCTATCATGCGCTAGAAAACGCATCCCGTGGTCTCCAGTGTTTGGGACAAATCAGTGTTCATGGGATATGGAGACTTTTTCTTTTGTCTTATGGTCTCATGTGCTGTGAGGAGGTTTGTAACTTGGGGACTTACCTAAAAAAAAAAACCAAATCAAAAACAGAGGAAAGAAAGATGGCAAAGCGTCAAACTGACGGTATGCACAACATGGTTTTAGTGGTACTTTGAAGTCTTCATGCATCCTGATGCGAGAGAACAAATCTCAACCTGAGAACGTATTTTTTTAAATGCTGGCTTTCTGAACAGTGTATTCAAAAATTAAGAGACATTCCAATAAGTTTTGTTTATTAAAAAAAAAAAAAGTTGTATGGCTGTTTGGCACTTTATGCTGATTATTGGTAATTGACATTTATCACTGGATTGTGTGTGGTTTTTTAAGTATTAAAATAAATCGTTATTTCACAGGCAAGTCTGCATGGACTACATATGTGTTCATTTGGGTTCTGGTCTTTTCCCTACCAAAGCCTCTCCATCAACATGCAGAATATTCAGAACCTTTTGGTTTTTTTTTCTCTCTCTCTTTTTTTTTTTTTTTTTTCCCTGAGTTAAGTTGGTATTTCCTCACTGCTTTTTTCTACCAACCCCCCCATTTTCTTTCTCTTTGTCCCTGGTCCTTTTTTCTTTCCTTTTTTTTTTTTTTTTTTTTTCCTTTCCCCCTTTTTTTTTTTTTTTTTTTTTTTTTTTTAATTTTTATTTTTTTTTTTTATTTTTATTTTTTTTTTTATTTTTTCTGAGGCTGACGGAAGTAAATGGACCTTCGGGACTCAAATAATTTTGCTGCTAGTTTGGAAAAAAAGAAAAAAATCGTTTTAGGTAACTAAACCTCGGGCATTAGCTGGTAAGATTAGGTGTCAGAAGTGTTATAAAACAAATCAGATGAATGATGGGCGAACTGGTGCTGCTTTCCCAGCCCGAGGGCGCTGCGGGGAGAGCCGCCTTGGCGCACCCTCCCTCGCCTGTCAGGAGCGGGCATTTCTCAGCCGCATCTTCTGCCGGTTCAGCGCTGATCGGGGCGGCCTTTGATTCCCGGCAGCTGTCTTCGATCAGAGATGTTTATTCCACTGCGAAACCGCTTTGGATCAAGACGGGGGAGAGAGAGCTCAGAGCTGGGGGATCCGCCTGAGCCTTTGAAGGGCCTCTTGCCGTCCTTTCCCGTCCCCTCGGTAAACCCTCAACCTTCTTCCCCCTGTGCAAGTCAGTGCCCTCCGCGATAAGAAAAACCTCCTGCAAATTAGCGCTTCCCCGGTGGCTCTTGCGCTGCCGCAGCTCCTCCTTCCAAAGCGGTTCCTTTTCCCCATTCTCCGCTTCGCTTTCAGAAAATACTTCTTTATTTGGCCGAGGAATCCTATTAACGACAGGGGAAAAGTTGCTGTTGTAGCTCATTTAATATAAGGGGAGGGGGCAGGAACCTTTCTCCCCCTCTCTTTTACCGGACACCCATTCGAGCTCACGGTAACTACTTTAAGCGCACTTGCTGGACGGGCTGCAGCGGCCACCTCCGACGCCGGGAAGCCTTGGGAAGCGCAGGATGACGAGATGACGCCTCTGTGCGCATCCAGCTCCCGAGGCTGGGAGAACAGGCAGAGTCTGAAGCCGGCTTGCTTTTGCTTTGCTTCCCGTCCGCTGCTCGCTTTCCACACCACGGAAAGGCTTTTGGTTTTGTCTTAAAAGGCACCTGAAAACCAACCGCTCCGTGCAAGGAAGGAGTGCGAAGGGGAAATCGCCCAAACCTGCCGGAAGCCCGGACTAGCTCTCCGTGGAATGAGAGCGGAGCAATACGCGTTTTGCGCGGAGCTGGGCAGGAGCAAGGAGAATCGCTTTGCTGCACTGGCCTCGCGTTGCCGAGGCCGCATGGGGCTGCGTTTTCTCGGCAGCGATTCTGGGGGAGCAATTTGCTTCCTTCCGAAGGCCCCCCCCACAGCTCCTCCGCTGGGGTTTAGGTGCATCGCCTTGAGCAAGCCCAGCGAGAGCGGCCGCCCCAACTGCGCTGGTCGTTGCCTGCAGAGCGCTCCTTGGAAAAAGCCACCCTACCCCGCTGCCGGGTCAGGGGCACGGCGTCCCGTCAGGGACCTGTAGCCGCTAGCATTGGCACGGCGTTAACAGCCAGCCTCAGTGGTGGGTGGTTCACCCCCTTCCCACCCTCCTCCCCCCGGTGTATTTCTTCTAAAGGGAGATTCAGAGAAAAAAAAACCCTGTGAACTTCCCCTCTGGTGTCGTCCGTGGCACAGAGTAAAGGAACAAGGATGCTCCCGGGGTCCTGTCGTGGAGGGAGACAGTGAAGAGCTCTGTCGCTGGGAGCCGGTCGTTTTTCAGGGGTCGCGGCTACGCGGTAGAAATCCGAGTCGGGTCCAAAGGGAGGGAGGAAGGTATGCAGGGAGGGTCACTCCACTGAGACTTTCCCACGGTAGCCTCACCATCACCTTAACACCGGGATACTGAAACACCCGTGGCGAGGTAAGAAACCGTGTCAGTTACTGGTTCCTGGGAATCGTTATAACTGCAGGGTGGTGAAGGTGTAGAAACCACTCCTCCCAGCTGGGCATGAGAAGCGTTTTGTTTGTAAGCCTGAAGCCTGGTGATCTGCCTGCCAGGAATTTCCTTGGACATGTATTTTTATGTGCAATTAAAACAAAAATCCCCAGAACTGACATAATCAGAATTACAGATGTATTAAAACTATGCGGGCATACTGAGCACAGGATGCATACACGGCCTTTTAATGTCATTTGTACTACACATATACGCGTGTGTATTTCCTCTCCACAGAAGGCCGCTTTCAACCTCATGCAAACAAAGGCTATCTCTGATCGTGCTCTCAGCTGCACTGGTGAACAGTTTGCCTATTCCCTCCAGTGTTTTGAATTTTGCTGGGCAGTATCAGCTCAGTGATTCCAAGGAAAGCAAAGAAGAGATGAAATCATGGCAGTCAGAAGAGATAAATCGTACTAACCCCCAGAATAAATGGAAGGAATTAGACAGGAAATGTGAGGTTTGAGTCAGGATCACAAATAATGTAAATGATTAATTACCTCCCCTTTCTTTCTTCCTTCTTTTTTTCTCTCTGCATGTGTTTTAATCTGACATTCATGCAGTGAATAAAACTTATTTAGGCCTCTGTCTGCCAATAGAGAGCTGATTCTGTTTTCACAGTTGCTTTAAATTTTGCATTTTCATCATAAAAAACATCACTGAATAGGAGTTTGCGAGAGTAAAAAACCAGGGCACCTGACTCCAGTAATTTCTTCCTTTGTGATTTACAAGGGAAACACAGATTTTTCTGGCTTTTTTTTTTTTTTTTTTTTTAACTATTTCCAGTTACAGGAGAAAATGAAAAGATGTCTTGGCACATCTCTCTTTCTCTCTTTCCCCCCTCCGCATTCCAGTCATTCTTTTTCTGCCCATAAACTGTTACTACTCTGCAAAAGCCTGATTCTGCACAGCCTACTCAGGCTAGGGTTTTTTGTTGGCTTCAGGAAGAAATCCTGTCAGATGGGGTCTTCAGTGTACACTCATGAAACAGAGCAAAAACTTCTCTCAGAATGTGCACTGGAACAGCAAAGAGTTACTTTTCAGCTGTGGATTACATGTGCCTCTGAAAAGGGGACCACAAATCATTGGGTTTTTAAAGGTTCCGCATGAGTTGTATATTAATCCCAGTTTCCCTAGGGATGGATTAATCCCAGCTTCGCAGTTGTGTGGCTACAGGCAATGTAGATGGGCTTGGGGGTAGGGGAGAAGGGAGATGTGGAAATGAGGGGGAAATTAAAAAGATATATCACAGGAATACATGGCCTAAGTGGTGAGGAGCCATAAGTACTTAAGTTTCAATACCTCTTCTACCTCTGTCACCACATGTAAGCTGAAGCAATTCACTTCGGCTCCCTGTTTTGGTTTCTTCATCTGTAAATTTGGGATGATGTTGCTGCTTTTGCTCCCAAGAGGCCTGGCACACTCATGTAGAAACTCCTGCTTAGCCCTCAGTAGTGAAAGGAGATATTCCGATTTGTACCTGGGCAGCTGAAAGCAGTGGCTGGTCTGGGAGATCTAATGGAGTGTGCAAGACAAATTTATATTTGCGTGTAATTCTTCTTCAGCCCTGGCAGTTTTGTTGAGAGATGGAGTCCTAGAGCCCATCATGCATTGCTTCTCTACATTCCTATCCAATGACTAACCAGGAGGAATGGCATGGGCCAAATTCATCCCTGGTGGGACTCCAATGACATCAGTCATCTTTATAGGAGTTTTTTTTGAATGAAGTCAATTGTGTTTTATGAGGACTGAGTTTGGCCACATGCATATTTAACTGCTCAGAGAGCTGAAACAGTGAAGGAGCTTTCCTTGTCTTAGAACGAATCACTTCTGAGTCTGGGAGACACAAGCTAAACCGTTGACCTGTTATACACATTCAAGTTTACCTTATTTTAGCTCAAGAACTAGCTGAAGAGTGCTCAGCATCCAGAAGGACTTGGAAAAAAACCCAACAATAAAACACCCAGCTGTCCTCAAATATTCATAGTTTTCAATGAAACTTGTATTTGTCCATACTGCTTGGTGCAGCACCATGCCACGGATACCCAGCAGGCGTGTTTGCATGACACAAGGCAGCACCCTGCAGGAATACTGGAATGAGGCCTGCAAGCAGAACAGTGGCTTCAGCACAGTGCTGTGCTGGAGCTGTTTGGCCCTGCCCCTTGTTAGGCTTTGCTGTTCCCTATCACACTTACACGTCTGTGCCACTTCCAGCCCATATCTCCCTTTAGATTCTCTCTGGGGCTGTAATTCCACTGCCAGGTATACCTCATGAGAACATGCTAAATCACTAAAAAGAGGTGTTCCTTCCTTCACCTGTGCCTTAGTGGCTGGTGCTGACTCCCCCTGCACTTTATGCTTATGCTTATACTTTATAGGAGTCTGAACAAAACATATGAAAATGTTTATACTAGTAGTATAATTCCTGACACAGTAGCTATTGAAAAATAAACCAACAATTTGATCGGTGGCAGTAATTATCATAAGTTTGTCTACAGAGCTTGTAGACACCAGTAATCATCTAAATTATTTGCAAGGTTTATTGATTCTGCATTCTTACTGTATCTTTTAAGGAACAAGTTAACTCGAACAGGTAAAGAACTGTATTGCTAAGTTTAGGTAGTAGAATATCTGTTCTGGTCACATGAGGCACTTCAACTGTTTTCTAAGGGATGAATATCATATCTCTTTTCTTGATTCCTAACTTGCCTTCTGCCTTTATTAGATCTTTGGTGATGGAAATTGCATTTGATTTTCAATCTTTTTACATTATACATGTGGAATAATGAAATCTGAGTTTATGGGCTGGTTCATCTCTTTTACAGCAATTTGACTTGGCTGAATCTAGTGGAGCTATTCTAGTTTTACAATAAAAGTTGTGAGAAGAGAATTAGGCCTACTGATGATCTTGCTGCAGCCACAAACCCCACATTGCTGAGACCCACTATCACTTTTTGCCTATATTTAATTTTCATAAGTTTTATTTTACCACTTTGTCTTCTGTCCTTATTTGTCTGTGTTTCATACTAGGGTAAATTGAGGGGGAAAAAAATTGTTACTGGCTTTCTGGCATTTCAACAGGTATATCAGCTTGTAACAGAGACCTGAGCCTTTTTCATTTTCTATCTTTATTTCTCAGGTAATATTCCTGTTATTTTTATTTTTTTTCTTTTCTTCTGTGTTAATACTTCTTCCTGCCTTCTTTTTGCTTCCTCAGTGTTGCTAGAGTTCTTGCCCTGCCCATCTCATTTCTCAGTTTGTATTTCTGCCTCTTATTCAGCTTTATTTAAGTTTGCCTGCATATTGCTGCAACTGTAATTTTATTTGTCACATCACTGGACCTGTTGATTCTATTTCAATCTATCTGGCCTTTTTTTAGCTATCCTTTGGCCTTCTCCATCAAGCTCATGTCTTCCAGGATGAAATTCACTACAAATGTGTCTTTCTCTGAGCCTCTGAATTCATCCACCTTTTCATCCTCTGACTTCCTTCACTTGATTCAAACAACTGCATAATTACCACCTTTCTCTCATCATGATACCTTTTCTCTCTCTGGCTTTTTGGCTTCTAACTGGAGTTGCTCAAATAACATATTATGGGTGAACGATTAATCCATTTAACAATTTTTTTTCCATTTAAGAGTTGTCCAGAAACAGCATGACAGTTTATATATGTCTTGTAAATACTTTTGAGGCTGTTTCTTTATCTATTTATTCTCCAGGAGTTCAGCACCAGGCTACAGAAAATTCTCAGCTATATTTTGAGAGAACAGCAGAGAAAACTCCCCAGTAAAGAAATATTAAAGTAGGTAAAAAAAAATCTCATCTAAAGTTAAGTCGGAGAGGTCTGTGTGCTAAATACTATCTTTAGGTAATATTGACGTACTGATGAGTTTGCTCCTGATCCGGCTCTCCTTCCTCACCTGCTGTAGCCAGTGAAGGTGGTCCAGAGGAAGGACCACACTGCACTTCAGAGAACTAAGCAGGACATCAGAGATACACTACTATATAGGGCTATGAGACTCTTTCCTCTGCTCAGGATAAGTCTCTTTCAGTCTTTTCAATCCCTTATTAGTTGAACTCTCAAACCTCACAAACATCAAACTGCTGTGTTTCTTCATTAACTTACACAGGCTGCTGAGGCCACTTCAGTGCTCCAGGCACAGCCTCCTTTGTCCTGTGGGTTTTCCTCTCTGCGAGTTGCCTCTGCTGTGCACAGAGACCATCTGCAGCCTCACACTGGTGAGTCTTTTGGCCTGACACTCAGCTGGTCTCACTGGGATGCGCTCATGGGTTAATATGCTTGGCCAAACTGTCATGAAGCCATAAGGATGGATTTTTTCATATGGAGTAAGTTTCTGTTTAACTGAGTGTGGTAATAGGATAGCTAATTACATATTTTTATTTTGGTTTGCAGTTGTTTGATCTGAACTTTACTGAAATTCTTTTTTGTACCCAAGATGACTTCTTCCACTTCAGATGGGAAATTTTATATTATGGGTAAAACTATATTGGCTATGGGCTTACAGGTTCTTCTCTGTAACTACTCCTTTACACACACGAAACTTGGTTTATGTCTTGAAAAGGACATGAAAAATAACATCATCTGTGACAGAAGAAGAAATCCCAGACCTTCAAAAATGTGCCACTTTCCACCACCTTCCTTCGAAGTCAATTATTTTGGTGCCTATTGTGTATTCCTTTTCATGTTCTTCCTTAAAAAGTAGTTCTCTTGGAAAGTGAGCTTTCTAGCTCTATACAAATAGCTCTGGCTTTCACCACCCACCAAGTGTATTGCTGGATGTCTATTGAACATTCAGTGAGTTGCTGGATACTGTTGGTATTCCAAATTTAGGCTTTGTGGTGAAAGCTGCCCTGTACAGCTTTGATCACAGTATTGGCTGCTGGTCTTAGCAACCAATAAATAATGAAGAAGCTGGATATTTGATGATCCTCAAAGAAGAATGACTCAGCTAGCCCTCTACTGTTGATTTCTTCATTAGCACAGGCAGAAATTCAGGGCAAGAACTTCAGGGCAAGAACTGGTTTTCCCTTATGCATTTATTTGGTGACCATTTGGATATGGCTTAGGAAACAGTTAGTGTTTCTCCAATAGCTGGGAAATGTCCACTTCCAGCTGTTTATTTCCCTCAGTGGATTAATAAGCTTATTTCAAAGTGATGCAAAAAGGAAAACTGCATTCTTAAAATGGGGAAGGAAGAACATTCATAGTGACACAGTGTTTTCATCAAACTCCCTTTTTCCTGCACCACAAAGGAAATGTTTAAATGAATGACTCAGCTTCCTTAACTTTCCAATGTACCTAATCAGATATAGAAACTCTATAAAACATAATAAAAGAGATTGCATCAGTTGGGAAAAAGGGAAGGGGAAAGAAGATGGAGTTGTTAATATTCCTGGACACAACCTTTCCACTGAACTGGTATCAGCCTGATTATCACATTATGGAAACAACACTAACTTTCTGCAAAGATTTTGCTCAATATAAAATAGTCAGCAAGGAGGGCCCAGTGTTTGGTGCCATTTATTTAGAATGCCTATGAAGTCTCCTACTCTTTTCTTCTGGCACAAATTAGCTTAAGACTTTTGATCTTTTTTTACTGAGATGTTGTGTTACTTATAAGGTGGGGATTTTGTGTCTTCTGTGTTTAAGGAAAACATCTATCATATAGTCACCTGTGATTTTAAGGAGACAGACTTTTCAGTCCTAGGTGGATGGCACAAACTACCCATTTCTCCTGAGACGTAGTGGGTAGGTTCTCTTTGATGGCAATCTTGCTAAAGTAGAATGAACATGGATGAAATTGGTCATAAGGGCAAAGCTCTCGTTACTGCTGACAGCCCTGTGAGAGCAATGAGTTACATCAGGAGGGACTGAAGAGGGAACGAGAAAACCAACCCATCTTATAAGCATGCGTGTTTGCGTGTAACCCCATGGGAAAGCAATGAAACAGAAATGCTGGATGCAAGTCTGTTCAGCACTGGCATATTTCTCTGACCCATTCCTGCCACTGTGGAGAATATGGAAGACAAAAGATCAAGAGAGTTTTGACTAAACCTGGAGGTGTGAATATGGATTTGAAAGTCAGAACTCAAAGCCAAACTTCTAAATTTAACATGTAAGCACGAAACTCCTGGTTGTCCCAGTTTTCAGAGATACAGAGTACCAGAAAGTCCCAACTGAGGTCTTTGTTGGCTGCAAGTTCTTAGCACTTACAGCTTTGATTTTGGCACTTAAATTTGAGATTGGTAGTTGACTTTAGTAGGGCTACCCAGTTTATAAATCACTTCTCTCATTTGGCCCAGTGTTTGTGTATCTCCAGATGGAGAAGAGTGTGACCCAAAGGTGGATTTGGCAACTCCAATATGCCTTAGGTCAAACATCTGTAGGGAACATGTGTCTGATTTCCTTACGACTTCATCGTTTCAGTAGATGGTGTATTCAGTGCAATGTTATATCTGCTACTGAAATAGCTGAATGCAAATACCAGGAACCTCTGGGAAATTTTAGTTAATAGGAAAATAATCTAAACCAAATTTATCCCATTATACAGCCAGGAGAAAAGAAATGAAAATAAAAGGAATTACTGATTCAACCAAGTAGGCACAGAAATGAAACCCTTCTAGGATTTTCTTTTTAGTTTCTCCAACTTCCATTAATTTAATGAACAAACTAGGTCAGCAGCACAGTCTTGTTGTGAATAAACAAATGCCATAGATTGACTAATATTAAAGTGCCCAGGCATTCAGCATCATTCACTGCTCTGCTGAGGGAGCTGTGGCATAGCAACTCTGTATTTGGCTCTAATCCTAATTCAGATATTCAGCCCTATAAGCCAATGTAACCAACTTCTGTAGTAGAAACCTAACTATAGAGAAAGCAAGCTGCAGTGTTGCACAACATCAATCAGCCCCAGTTTCAAGTAGGGGTAAAAGGAGTCATGTAAACTTCATTTTAAGTTCTTACATTTGGATATTACACTGATAAGAAGCATAGAGGTCAGACTAAGATGTGGAAAGTTTTGTATGTCACCATCATTACTGTCAGTGCCGATGTCTTCCCTTTTACTCTTCAATAACGCCATCAATAAAGAAACTAGTTGCAGAATTCAAAGAAAGATCACAGGTGCTGTTTCCTCCATAGGCTGTCTCTTGCTTTGAGGAAAGAGACTTGTTCACTGTCAGTTTAAACTGGTTACTAAAAATCTCAGTGGACTACAAACTGATATTAGTGTTTAATAGAAATATTTTATTTCTCATGTGGTGGGTGGAGATCTTCATGATCTGAAGATCTTGTCCTTGCCCACCCCAATTTTTTTTTTTTCCTTCTATCCGGATACAGAAGCAGAAAAACACACAGTTAAAACCAGTTGATTTAATATAACTATAAATGCCTTAGGTTTGGTCCTAACAAAGGCTGCTTTCCTGATTCAAAGCCAAAAGCTCATTGCAGAATAATTTCTTGGAATATAGGTAAGAAATGTTATATAACATATATTGAAAGGGAACAATTTACAAATATTTAAAATATTGAAATTTCTTTACATGAACAATTTGCATATTTATATAAACAAAAATACATCACAAAAATGAAAAAAACACATGCAGAAATATAGCTTATATGTATTTATAGTGAAACTATTCACTTCATATGGATATTTGAGCAGTATTTAAAATACTGTAGTATTTCTTCATATATGCATGCAAAGGACTTTCATATCCACTCATCCTGAATTTTTAACCTCTCTCTTTCTACTTTTGAGTAAAAGAAATAAAAAATTACTGGACACTGAAAAGTGGTTAAGAAATGCTAAGTCTGGCTCTTGATTTCCAAAATAGTATTTACGCATCTTTGGGTGTTTTTATGTTGCTGCTGTCAGGAACAAGAGCTAACATAACAAGTCCTGTTGAGAATATGTGCCATCCTTGAAACTGGCATTGATGAGGACAGTAATTCCTGCCTGAATATGCATGTACGACAAAGTGTACATATGTCCTTGGCTGCATTTGTGTACCGTTTTGTGACCTTTGGGGAACTCCAGGTCTAGGTGGTAAAGCTCACAGTTTTTCCCAACTGTTTAAAGGATAGTTTCATAGTTTTTTAGATCTTCAGAGGGATTAATCCCTCAAAATGCTGACAAACTAGTTGAGAAAAGTAATTTGAGATTTAACTCACCTTTTCTGCTGATGTGAAGTGAGGATTGATTTGCTGAAGGGGAATTTGCTGCAAAATAGGAGTTACCTTTAAAACAGGGGCTTGGCTGTACTGAAGACTTGTCTGACCACTTCATAGTATAGGCCACCTCATAATATTTCAAATTGAGAGTCTTTTCTTGCTTTCTTTTATTTCAACCTCTTTGTCATGGAAACAGTTCACTGTGACAACTTAACAGTCACATATCTGCCCAATTGAAGGCAATGTTCTAGATACAGTGTCTTGAAGACACACCAAAATCAACAGCACTTGAGATCTAGGATGAATTTTAGAAAATGAATCAAAACCCTTTATTCAGACCGGCTACTGATTTTACTTAGCACCAATGTTTCTATACCTACAGCATATCAAGCCACATGCTATTTGGCTTAGTGATTGTGTCTGTAACTTAGATACACCAATCTGTAACTGGAGTTTGGCAAAAACTGAGGAAATAAAAACATATTCAGAATGCTTGTTTAAAGCATAATACAAAATTAGTCAAATCAGTGAAAAAATATTTGCTATATGAGAGTATTATAGTGTTTATGTTGTCCAGATGATCTTTGCTGTATAAATTGTTTGTGGACAGCCAATATTTGCTTTTCAAAGTATCACTGGTTGGGTTGGCTGCCTGGCAGTATTCACTTTCCTGATTATGTGTGCGAGTAGTACTTCCAATGAATATTTTTGCAATTCTGGGTTCCACAAATACTCACATACCCGTCCTTCAAATCTGGTGTCTGAATCCTTCATGCCAGCAAAATTAATGAAAATTGTGGTTCAAACAGATTAATTATATTTATATTAATTAATTATTGAATAAAGCAAAAAGATATTAATGCAGCAAGCTCACTGCCCTGGACTTCAAGAGAGCAGACTTTGGCCTCCATAGAACTCAGTAAGGTTCCATGGGATACAGCCCTAGAGGGCACAGGGGCCCAAGAATGCTGGCTGATATTCAAAGATCGCCTGCTCCAAGCTCAGGAGTGTTGTGTCCTGACAAGAGGGAAATGGGGCAAGAAGGCCAGGAGGCCTTCATGGTTGGATAAAGAGCTGCTGAGAAAACTCAGAAGGAAAAAGGAAGCTTATAGAAGGTGGAAGTGAGAAGAGACAGCCTGGGAAGAATGCAGGGACATCGTTGGGGAAGCTAGGGACCAGGTTGGGAAAGCTAAGGCCCAGTTAGAATTGAGTCTGCCCAGGGATGTCAAAGATAATGGGAAGGGATTCTGTAGGTATGTCGTAAACAAAAGACAGACTAGGGATAACGCGGGCACTCTCCGGAAGCTCACAGGAGAACTGGCTGTCTGATGCTGTCCTGCATTTAGTAGGGGTTTTAGATCAATTTGAACACTAATCTTACTTAGCTGGCTCTTCTGTATTTTTCTCCACTGAGGAGCTAGGTAGCTGATGCCATCAGTCTATCCGTTTGAACGCTTGTTTGGGAGCCTGTTTTGGGGTTTTCCAGTTTCCTCAGAACTGTGGTCATAGGGCTCTAACAAACGAATTTTGAAGTCCTTTGCTTGACTGAAACTGTATAACCACATCAATACCGAAGTCCATCTGAAACCTGGAGCTTTTGCTCTGTTCCATTGGAGTTTGAATCTACCACTGCTAAAAGAATAGCTAAGAGAGTAGTAAGAGAGGAATCTCTTGTTTCTAGAGAGTCAGAAATAATCTTTGAAAGATATTCCCCTTCTCATGCAAGCTGTTAAGACATGACTGAGCCCAGATTTAATAACTTTTGCAAAATTTATCTTTAGCATGTTCCCCCAGTGGGAGAGAAAAGGACCTCCTTACTAGAAAGACATCATACACCACTGTAACTGGCAACATGTGCATTACATGCACAACCTAAAATTAAATTGACATGCCTAGGGCTTCCAACTGCTGTCAGATCTAACCTACCACAAAGTAAGCAGCAGAGCTAGGCTCACTCAGAGCCTGTCTCTCCCCTGAAGTTGCAATGACATGAAAAAGTGGCAGTACAAGGCACAGATCTGTTACCGTCATTCTGCTAAGTATTCTGAAGAAAGATATGATCATCAAGATGACTTATAAGGGCCGAAACCTGGAAGTCCATTCTCTCCTGCATAGTGATTTCTTAGCATTTCTTACATCTTCTTCTGATGCATTTAGTACTACTCATTGCTGAAGGTGGTAACTGGGCAACTGATTTACCAGTTGACCTGACTTACCATGCAAATTGTTTCTAGAAATGTACCTGACCACAAAATAAAATAAAATGGATTATAAATGAGAATTAAAAGAACAGCTAGTGTCTGAAAGAATGTACAAATCTGTAAGACAACAGAATGACTTCTAAAGCAACTATGACAAAACAGAATTGATCCTATAGATGTCTATTAAGCACAGGGATTGCAAAGCAAAGAAGTCTTATTGGCCTCAATCTTTCCTTCCTTATGGTTAAAATGACTAGTGGTAGTGGCACTTTGTTGCAGGACTAGATCTTTATTTTGCTGCGTACTGTCAAAACGAAGAAGTCTGCAAGTGTAGACACTGCAATATTGATTTTAAAAGGAACAGGAGTGAGCATTTGCAGTTCATCTGTCAGTAACAGAAAACATTTCTTGACTTAGAAGATACTTATATTTAAAATATTTTTAGCTGTACTACTAATCCCTAACTATTTTTAAAAAACCAAACTAATTGGAAAGAACTCTTTATCACAGCCCAGCATTCCCAGAAGGGGAATCAATTTATATAAACATGCTAAAACTGACCTATTTATGAAATGTTATGGAGAGCTGAGGAGAGAACCACAACAGATCTTTATCTTATGTTCACTGTTTTAAAAGATCAACAGTAGGGTGAAGGCTGAGGTTAGTTATCTCATATGTTTTAGACATGAATGTTAAGGTCATCTAAAATCCATTGCCAAAGCCACTGTGATTGCCAGCAAAATGTAAACTAATGTTCCAGGGCTCTCATTATGTGCTTAATATGAATATGCTTCCCTTTCCACATAAATCACTATGAATGCAGCAATCAGTTGTTCCTGTGAAAGTCACTAAATGCAATCATAGATGAAAGGCTGGAAACTCTAAAGAAACCATCATAAGCAGTTGATGTAGCCCCTAAGGAAGAAAAGCAGGATATATTTGTAATTTAAGGGAAACGTAATTTTACAGACATACGCTATTTAAAAAGTAACATTAATATTCATATGGCAGGTTTATTTTTAATGTGGTTTAATCTAGTAAATGAATACGCATGTCAAAAACACAACTGAAAAGACCAAATATGGTCTGCAAGTTCTATTTTGTCCATAAAATGTCAGTCATGTTTAGAGAACTTTCTGCAGGCCTCATTTATCTTAACCAAAGAGGAAAATCCCCATGCAGTTGAGATCAATTTCCAAATTACTATGTAAATCAGCAGAGCAGCAATTTCTCCCAGCCTTGTTTTTACCAGGCCAAGATTCCTTTGTGTAAAGATTATGGTATTTCTTTTTCACTAAGTATGAGTTCATACGCAAGGCCATGTACACATAAGAAAGACTGGGAAAGTGCAAAACAGCCTCCTCCTTTCATGACCTTTGTGTAACAGGTTTTCAAAGTTCAGTTACTTGGTTTGTTCATCTCCGTTATGTCCATAGTCTTGAAGATGCAAGGGCTATATTCAGAGTTCCTCCAGGAGATTTGGCATGTACTGCAGAATGCTCCCAGATAGGTGTGGCGCTGCTTGAAGTATCATTCAGCAGCTCCTGGTCTGTCTGCTCTGACATTTCTGATGTTGATACAAATGTTTCTTCTGAGAACCTAGTTACCACAGAAAGATTTAGGTCATACCAAAGTATTTTGTCCTTGCTGGAGATCACAGCTTTCAGGCTGAGGTTCTAAAGTTTCCCTAAAGTCAATGCAAAAGTGAGGCAAAGCAACATTATTATTACAGACCTACAAAATTAGAACAGATGGGAATGTTGATAAGTAGTAAACCAATTTTCCAAAAAAGTGAAGCACATGAAAGTTTTGGAAAGTGCAAGATAGAGATTAACTAACAATACTCCAGAAAAGTGTTATCGATGATGTTGCCCAGTAGCATTGCTCTTAATTAAGACACTCACCATACAAACATGGATTTTTCTAAGAGTGTTAGCTTTCTTCACTGAGAAATTGAGTGAGAGAGAGAGGGAAGTTAGACATTGCAAAGAAAAAGGGAGGGGAAGAGGCTGACAGAAAAAACAAGGAGAGTGCTAAAGCAAGGAAGATAGTGTTTGTGTCTAAAAGAAGAACTTGAGGTTGTGCCAAATCATAATTTTCTTTAGGAACTTGAGAGCTGAAAAACTTCGTGAGCATGCGCAGATCATGGTCAGAGTGAGACACTGCAAATTCACTGCAAGGTACTGTTACAAGGCTGAGGGGAAAAACGCAGAGAAAAGAAAGAAATGGCCTTTGGCCATTGCTGTCATGAACTGTGGAAGATTTGTTGGATAGAACATGAACCTTAGCAATTCTTCTGGTATGCCTGGCTCAAGCAGACATTGTTTTAAAAAACCCAGTAGCAGGCAGAGGATTTCATACCTTTTCTATTGTAATACTGATAAATAAATCAATGAAACACACACATAAATAAATACATAAATAAATGAGATTCAGCTGGTGGACTTGGTTTAGCTCTGAGTTTGTAGGGTGAAGTTTTTGGAAGTTGAGACTCTTTGAAATTCAGGCCCATAAATGGGTGAACTGACAAGGGCTTACAGAAATTCTGTGCAAGTTCATAAGTTGTTGAAATGACGCAAATACATTTCTGTTTGAATTACACTCGATCTGAGTTCAGCCCAGGTTTTTCAGAGCTTTTATCTTCTGTGCACCACAAGCAGATCTACATAGGACACTTTTGTTGGGAAAACACAATTGATGTGGGAGGTGATTTTGAAATTTTATTTCTAGTTTAGTGTTAGTCTGAAGAGTTTGTGTGTGGACTGGAACTGTATCAACAAAATTACAGGAAATTGTTTGCTTTCACTGTCATAAGCTACTAGAAATATAATCCTTTTTATAATAAGCTTAAAATGTGGCCTCTCAATTACGGGATTTTTAAGGCAGGTAACAGCCCTCCTCCACTGCATATCCCAATTTCTAGGCTTTCTTTTAGATAAACTATCTAATTAAGACAGAGTCCAAGGCTCACCTACCTATGCAAGGAACTCACAAGAGCCAGGACAGCAGGGTTCAGTGTAAAAGATTTGAAGTATTTAGTAAGAAATATTACCTCACTACAGTTAACCATATTACTAAAATTGAAAGTATTCAATTCCTATCAAAAATGATGAGAGAGCTGGGCCATCATTTCTCCAATGCCCATCTTCCCCAAAATAGATTTCAACGTGGGGCAATATGGTGCACTATAATGAAAGTTTGCTGACAACACCAAGCTGTGTGGTTCAGTTGATATACTAGAGGGAAGGGATGCCATCCAGAGGGACCTTGACACGCTTGTGAGGTGGGCTGATGCCAACCTTATGAAATTTAACCAAGCCAAGTGCAAGGTCCTACACCTGGGTCGGGGCAACCCCAGGCACTGCTACAGGTTGGGTGGAGAAGAGATTCAGAGCAGCCCTGCGGAAAAGGACTTGGGGGTGTTGGTTGACGAGAAGCTTCACATGAGCCGGCAGTGTGCACTTGCAGCCCAGAAAGCCAAACGTATCCTGGGCTGCATCAAAAGAAGCGTGACCAGCAGGTCAAAGGAGGTGATCCTGTCCCTCTACTCTGCTCTTGTGAGACCTCACTTGGAGTACTGTGTACAGTTCTGGTGTCCTCAACATAAAAAGGACATGGAGCTGTTGGAGCGAGTCCAGAGGAGGGCCACGAGGGTGATAAGAGGGTTGGAGCACCTCCCATATGAAGACAGGCTGAGAGAGCTGGGGCTGTTCAGCCTGGAGAAGAGAAGGCTGCGTGGAGACCTCATAGCAGCCTTCCGGTATCTGAAGGGAGTCTATAAGGATGCTGGGGAGGGACTCTTTTTTAGGGACTGTAGTGGTAGGACAAGGGGTAATGGCTTTAAACTTAAACAGGGGAAGTTTAGATTAGATATAAGGAAGAAGTTCTTTACAGTGAGGGTGGTGAAGCACTGGAATGGGTTGCCCAGGGAGGTTGTGGATGCTCCATCCCTGGCGGTGTTCAAGGCCAGGTTGGACAGAGCCTTGGACCACGTGGTTTAGTGCGACGTGTCCCTGCCCATGGCAGGAGGATTGGAACTAGATGATCTTAAGGTCCTTTCCAACCCTTACTATTCTGTTTCTATGATTCTATGAAATTACTATATTCTATATACTTTTCTAGATATGTTTTTGATAGTAATTGTAGTTATTTGCTTTACTAAACAGTGCTGTCACAATTGCTCAGTAATCAGAATTATTGGCCATATTTTGAGAGGGAAGAGATTGGAAGAGCAACCCAACTTAAATCTCTTAGTAATTAATTATCTTGGAGCAAGTAAGTGATTAATTTAGGATTAATTTTTAAATGTATGTATATATTAATTTAACATTATATTAAGTTATAATAAATATTACACTATATAATTCCACATTAAAATTTAGACATGTATTTTTTATAACAGCCATCTTGTCTGGATGCAGATTAACCTGGTATCTCTGTGGTGCCAGGCAAGAGGACAAGAGGCAATGGGTGTAAACTAAACCACGGGAAGTTCCACCTGAATATGAAGAAGAACTTCTATAGTGTGAAGGTGACTGAGCATTGGAATAGGTTGCCCAGAGAGGTTGTGGAGTCTCCTTCCCTGGAGATATTCAAGAGCCGTATGGACACAATCCCGAGCAATGTGCTTTAGGTGACCCCGCTTGAGCAGGGAGGTTGGACTAGATGACCTCCGGTGGTCCCTTCCAGCCTCAACCATTCTGTGATTCTGTGATTCTGTGAAAGAAACTGAACGGACTAGAAAAGGTTGGTAAAGGAAAAGGTCTTCAAGGAAAAAGTGAAACAGGAATGACTATTCACTGTACTCGCCCTCTTCTTCTGTGAGAATCTCCCTCCTGGGCACTACTGGAGTCCATATACTAGACTAGCCGGATGTTTGGTTGATTTAGTAGTGTGGTTGTTCTCATGTACAAAGCATTGCTAGTCAAAATACTGGGTAGCAGCACTCTGCTCCTACACTATCAGGGACCTGAGAAAAAAAACCCCACAAAAACAAATCAGCCAAAACATTGATGCTTTCTTTAATGAAAAATGTTAATGACATTTTCTTCAATATGCAACTAGATAAGCTTTGCAGACACCATTGTGAGAGGGAAACTCAGAGCAACCCATTTCCTTCTCCAAGCACCAACACATCAACTGCTTACAGAATCACAGAGCTGGGACAGATCTCAAGAAATCACTTACATTTCTCGTCCCCTAAAATGCTGTATTTCTGTCATTTCTGGCAGAAGTAGTTCTAATGTATTTTAGAGACCTTCAGTAATGGAAAGTTTACAACATCTGCAGATATTCTGCTTCTGTTGGAACATGATTTCCTAAGGCTCAACACAAATCTTCCGTGTTTCAGTTTCATCATACTACTTTTTGGTCCTTTCAACCTCAATAACAAGTGCATTATTCCCATTTTCTTAGCTGCAGTCTTTTATATGTTATTACTTCCTTCTAGTCTTTTATTTTGTAGATTAAGTCCTAGTTCACATATCAGATCAGACCTTACGCTGGTTACTCCATTCCACCTTGAGTAAAAGAAAACATATATCATTCAAGAGACTTGTGCGCGTGCAGTGCTTTGTCCACACAGACCACAGCTTTGGATTGGATTCCAGGGCTCTGTGTAACCACAATGTTCAGGAGCTTGCAAAAAAGCAGAGTGGTAGAAATAGTCGCATTTTAATGCACATTTTAATTAAATGTGCATTATTGCACATTTTAATTAAATACTTCACCAAATATTTGGTAAATGTCATAGTCACTTGGAAGTTGCTGATACTAAAGCTGATCTACTGCTATACTCACATTGCACCAAAACAGAGAAAAAAGAATTAATAGACAGATAGTTCTTGCTATCAAGATCTACAGCCATTTTTTTTCTCTAGAGATAATATTAATCTCCATGAGAATCTGTGTATCTCAAACCTGAGACACTCAGACCCGATTAACTAAATAAGAAATCTATATTACAAGGACATATTTTTCTTAGGTGCTTTTCTTTGAAGTATATAAATTTTAATACAAATAGTTATATTTTTTTCATTGCTGAGATAAATTTGATCTGTGAAAGTGACTTTCATGCTCTCAAAATAATTCAGAGTTAAGGGTTTCTCTAACTTGCTTCACTGGATATCTGTTTACTCTTAGGAACACTGAAGATTTAAAACAGTATGACTCTGTCCCTTGTCCCTGATTACTAATTCAGCAGAAGTGTCATTAAAAAAAAATCAAAGGAATGAAAATAAGTGGCATGACACAGTAGACCCCATTCTAGCAATGTTGCAGCTCATGCTGGAAATGGAATCTCCAGTTTCATTTGTTTTGATGTACTGTATAAATATTTAAAGAATGCAAGCTGCAATTTTATCCAGCCTTTGCTGAATTTCAGTGTCATGTCTTGGTGGGGGTTTTAATGCTGGTACTAATTAGTGTTAGAATTGCTGGTTCAGCAGACCAGTGAGGGATGTACGTAAGTCCATTTCTGCTCAGAAAACTGCTTTAGAGCAAGTTTGACTTGAAGCAATGGTCCAAGTCTCATTGAAATAACGTGAAAGACAGAGAACCTTATATGTATGTTATGAAGTTCAATGCATGCATGATGAACCTCATCTAACCTTACTCTGCACGTAAGCTTTTACTGTATTTCAGGGCATTCTGGCATAGAAAGGATACTTTTGTATGCAATGAAGTAATTTACAAGTGAGTGATTTTAAATAGCCAAATAAGTTCAGGTAAGTAACAGTGTTATTAAATAATTTTTATGGTAATTTTATTTAGAACATGTATATGCATAGGAATATCTCATAACCTGGACTTTAATATATCCAGCCTATACACTGGTAGTGATACTAGTAAAGGAAAGAGTGTGTGTGTGACTTGTCTTCAGCTGACTAACTGCTAGATGACTGATTGACTCAGAGAATAAGGTCCAAAGCTAAGTAGGGAAACACTTGGTTAGTTCTGATGAACCTCACCATCCTGAATGGTCCATCAAAAATTTCCCAGACTACTTTCAAGCCCTTAGTCTCTAAATGTATCCCTGTAAGAGACTGTGTTGACCTTCTCTATAAAATTATGGGGTTTTTTTTTAGTAGCTCAGAAAATAGAAAAATATTATTAAATGTTACTGAAGTGTGTCTGGGAGGTTAGGAGTCTTTATTCTTTTCGTGAGGGCATTATCATTTAAAAACACAATGACCACAGACAGACTCCCATACTGCAATACAACAATTCATTGAGAAGAGGAAATAAATGGCTATGCAACAAAATGTAGCCTGTTTTGGAGCTTGAGGAGTTGGAAGGCAGGCAGCATTAAAACTGCAGGTGTTTGAGCTCCCCAAAAGCATTTCAGAGCCATTGTTTTTTCCTAAAATTTAATTTTGTTTCTGACTACTCTGTTTCCTTGAAAAATCAGATGATTTTTTTTTCTTTTCATTAACATCTTCCAAGAGAAATCTTCTCCCCAAAATATTTTTCTGATCGCTTCAGAGAGAACATACTTCATATGATATTTTCCACAAAAAAGCTGTTCCATGTTTAAACATGCCTGTACAAAAATATGGGTAATCTACTTATCTCAATTGCTTTCTACATAGATGAATCTAACACTGAACTGGAGTTGCTAATCTTACTTCTAAACAAAGCTGTCTTTTCTCCACATGATAAAATTATCCTTTTTGGAGCTCACAAAAATATACTGTTTTATGCTCTGTGCCTGACTGTCTTTAAGACTAGGGAATACATTATAAAGTCTTATACTGTTCCGTGATACCTAGGTAATTCTGTGTAAACAGCTCTTGAAATTTGGCCCATGGGAGATACGCAATTCTAATACCCTTCTGCCTTTGTTATCTCTGAACTGTAATTGTTTCCTTCAAGGAGTCTTCTATTTTCAAAGACAGGCCCCCATTTGGTTTTGGTGCAATGAAGTCTTGCAAAGAAAGCACACAATGTTCTTTCCTGTAGTCTTCACTGTCAGTTTTTCTTATTTTGCAATTTCTTGCTAAATTTTTCCATGCCTCAGAATCCTGATAAGAACACCAGAAGTAACGAAAAGAAAGTTCAAAGTGAACAAGAGAAGAAGAAACTTCCTGATTAGCAAGAAAAGAAGGAATTCAATGGCCAATATTATGACAGATCTGCTATACATGTCCAGTTAAAAAAGAACAGTTGGAAAGATTTATCCAAAGGTATAACAGATCCATAATTACGTTTGCCCTAAACCATCATTTGTAAGCCTATTCACAGAAGAGAGTTTGTGAACCTGCTCTGGGATTCTTCTGGTTGAAAAGCAGTGTATAAATACAAAATCATTCTCATGCAACTATAACCACATTATATACTGTATGTCAGATGGCTGAAGAAATTAAAAACATGATGGACTGTAAAGTGCTCTGTGAAATGGAAATTAATGAACAAATGTGCTAATAAGCAAATGACATATTAAATACATTATGAAGCAGAATCTGTAGTAGAAAACAAATGATTGTTTGCAGATGACCTAGGTTTGCTACTTTGAAAGCAGAATCTTAAAGTAATGCAAGTGCAGATTCTTTCCTTTCCTCTACCAAAGTCAGTTAATTTTTGCTTACTACAGTGTTGAGGGAGGAATCCAAGATTAGTTTTCGGAGTGTTACATGAATGAGTAAAATTAATGCGATATCTCTATCTGGAGAGCGCATTTTTACATGCAAGGATAAATTACTTTCATGTCACTTTCAAATCTTAAATAGCCTCTGTCAAGAGAAGAAAATATCCATTAAAAAGATATTTTTAATGCTTATCAGAGGTGTTTCTGTGCCAAACACACACTATTCTGTGAAGTACACTGGTGTGCTGGTACTCCTTTGATCTCAATATCCTTCACCCTGGTCTGCTGCCAAGGATCATTCGCTCCGCACACACCAGTTGGGACAGGAAAAAAATGAATGAAACTGAACTCTTGGGCTGAATTCTCATCTGACTTGCCCCATTTCTCTGTCTGTCTGACTCTAAATGTCTTCCTCATTTATTCTGGTATGGGTAACACCATCTACAGCTGTGCCTTCAACACAGACAGATGGCATCTTCCTTGCTTAGTCAAATAAAAGACAAAATATCTCTCTTTAAGCTTGTAGCTGGCCATGTTTTGATGGCTTTTCTGGGGAAGGGCAGCCTGTGGCACAAATACACTACAAAGTGTAACACAGTTACTGAGCTAGCTCTGCTCATTTCAGTATGTGATCACCTCAGCATGGCACTGTTAGTTCAGGTGCCAGTATTATTAGTTCAGGTGCAGCAATGTGCTAACATGGCACTGCTGCTTCCAACATCCACATAATTTTCACTGCAAAGACTTGCCATGCCTTGCTCAGCTCTGCTGTGCGTGGCAGTACAAGGACTTATAGAAGTGCCCTGTCTACACCATGCCTCTTCTTAGATACCCGTATTCACACTCCTATCAACCTTTCTATTGGATTCAACCTTCACACACCTGAATGGGTAGGAAATATCCCTATCTCCATTATTATAAAGGAGATGAAGCAACATGTCACATCCAGAGATGGCAGGATGGCAAAGACGTAGTCCCAGGCACGCCAAGAGCAAGGACCACTGCCCTGACCACTGACTCATCCTCCCTCCATAATTCAGTGTTTGGGTTTTTGTTTCCTTCTTATGACCAGGTGACTGTAGCAGGGATTTCACTGTAGATACAAACACAAATTTGGTCTGAATCACTTACTAACATCATCTTTTAAACACAGATAGCTCAAATAACTTAGGTGGTGAATGGACATCCAGTAAAAGTGTCTGTCTTGAAGAGTTCACCATCATAATAGGTCAGGAGGAATAAGCATTTGCCTAAAGAAGTGGATTAATGTGTGCTACTCTAAGTGCAAGCTTACAGAGAAATAATAGCCACGCAAACATTGGTTTCTCATGCTTACACTGTTGCAAGCACAAAGTGTGCAGAAGTTTATAGCACCTTAGGAAAAAAATAACCTAGGATTTACCTGAAAACACTTTGCAGAGATGCCTTAAGTTACATGCTTGAGCCTTCAGAGAGTAGTTCCCTAGTGCAATCTAATTATGATAAACATAGTACTGTGGTATCAGATATAAAACCTCAGATTATCTTAAATACACTATGTTTCCTTAGACTAGACTACTTTTTTTGAGTATTTTTTCCCCCTGTTTTTTCTGAAACCTACCATGCTTTTAGGTTGTTTTAGAACTTCTTTACTGTAACATGAGTCTGGATGTGGTCATGTCCCATTGATTTATCATTTTTCTACACACTGCAGAATGGAATGGATTAGGATAGAACAGAACAGAACTATGCTGGTTGGAAGGGACCTACAAGGATCATCTAGTCCAGCTGCCTGACCACTCCAGGTCTGGCCAAAAGTTAAAGCATGTTATTAAGGACATTGTCCAAATGCCTCTAAAACATAAACAGGCTTGGGGCATCAACCACCTCTCTAGCAAGCCTGACCCTAGTTCTATATAGAGTTTGATATGATGAAGCAGTGATTCTGTACTTTGCCCTGAAGTGTTGCCATCAAAGACACGCTAGCAGTGGGCCCTGTACAGTAATTAATTTACACACACAATTCTTTACTGCCTGGATTTTCATTTTTTCACTAAAGCAGCATAAACGTGCCTAGAGTGGGATTGATTAGGATTACTTATATCCATTTTAAGGCACTTTTATACTGATTAGGATTACTTCTATCCATTTTCAGGCACTTTTATACTGCAGAGGTGGTGGACGAGCCCTAACTGTAAATTAAAACGGTTGTTTCAGTCAAGATTGTTCTGAATTGCAGTGTTCATATAATAATAGCAATATGCTCTCTTGATTCATTGCAAATATTCCATGCCTGCAACACCAACATGGCTTACAACAGTAATACTTGCAGAGCCAGGTATAATGGTGAATGCCAGAAATTCCTTCAGTAGTTTTTCAAAGGGTATGTGTATTTCTGCTTATATGTCTATGTGCGTCAGCCTTCGGTGTTGAAATAGACCTTGTGGCATGCAATACTCACACAGATGGCTCTTATTCCCATCTGTGAATAGTCAGAGCATCACCTCTTCTTGAAGTAACAGGGGTTGCACAGGATTACAGTAAGGTGGTAGTAGTACCACTGCAGCTATCATAGAATCATAGAATCGTAAGGGTTGGAAAGGACCTTAAGATCATCTAGTTCCAACCCCCCTGCCATGGGCAGGGACACCTTGCCCTAAACCACGTGGTCCAAGGCTCTGTCCAACCTGGCCTTGAACACCGCCAGGGATGGAGCATCCACAACCTCCCTGGGCAACCCATTCCAGTGCTTCACCACCCTCACTGTAAAGAACTTCTTCCTTATATCTAATCTAAACTTCCCCTGTTTAAGTTTAAAGCCATTACCCCTTGTCCTACCACTACAGTCCCTAAAAAAGAGTCCCTCCCCAGCATCCTTATAGACTCCCTTCAGATACTGGAAGGCTGCTATGAGGTCTCCACGCAGCCTTCTCTTCTCCAGGCTGAACAGCCCCAGCTCTCTCAGCCTGTCTTCATACGGGAGGTGCTCCAACCCTCTTATCATCCTCGTGGCCCTCCTCTGGACTCGCTCCAACAGCTCCATGTCCTTTTTGTGCTGAGGACACCAGAACTGTACACAGTACTCCAAGTGAGGTCTCACAAGAGCAGAGTAGAGGGACAGGATCACCTCCTTTGACCTGCTGGTCACGCTTCTTTTGATGCAGCCCAGGATACGGTTGGCTTTCTGGGCTGCAAGTGCACACTGCTGGCTCATGTTAAGCTTTTCGTCAACCAACACCCCCAAGTCCTTTTCCGCAGGGCTGCTCTGAATCTCTTCTCCACCCAACCTGTAGCAGTGCCTGGGATTGCCCTGACCCAGGTGCAGGACCTTGCACTTGGCTTGGTTAAACTTCATAAGGTTGGCATCAGCCCACCTCACAAGCGTGTCAAGGTCCCTCTGGATGGCATCCCTTCCCTCCAGCGTATCAACCGAACCACACAGCTTGGTGTTGTCGGCAAACTTGCTGAGGGCGCACTCAATCCCACTGTCCATGTCGCCGACAATGATGTTGAACAGGACCGATCCGAACACCGATCCCTGAGGGACACCACTCGTTACAGGTTTCCAACTGGACATCGAGCCATTTACCACAACTCTTTGCATGCGGCCATCGAGCCAGTTTTTTATCCACTGAGTGGTCCATCTATCAAATTGATGTCTCTCCAATTTAGAGACAAGGATGTCATGCAGGACAGTGTCGAATGCTTTGCAGCGTCCTGGAGCAGTGTTCAAGTTATCCACTGCAGACAGCAGATGTGAATGACCTGTTACCTGCTTCCAGAAATCCCTTATGTGTCAGTGTTTTATTTTCTTTTTGAAAGACTTATTCCAAAAATACTTAGTCTGTTTTGAATTTCTTTCATGATCTTTTTCATTGTACACAAGATGAATAAATTTTGAATACCTTTTCATTTACATATTAATGTAAATGATCAGGGGGAGCATAGAGAACAACATAAGAAAGCAACACAAGATGTTCAGCTTCTGCACAAAATGGGTCTAGTTTTCAGGTTCTTGGACCTCAAGTCGGTGACAAGGCAAGTACAAAGCAAGTGTAAATGTTCACCACTATGGTAGGTGATGAATGAGAGAGAGAGGCATTTAATATGCTGTTATGCTACCTGGCATATTAGAATGATCTTAAAGAACATCTAATTTCAAGTCCTTACATTGCCAGATAGTAAATAAGAGCGAAACCCTGGAGTTTGGAACTGATATGGCACAGGTGTAAATGAATATTCAAGAGTTATGCGAGCAGAGGCAGCACAGGCTGAAATTTGCACAAGAGAGGCTTGACATTTGCACATACGTCTTCTGTGGATGCAGTCTAAAAGCAGCAGATTTTCCACTTTCCACATTTGCAAGCCAGAACCTGATGACACAAGACTGCTTAGGAGAGGCAGTATGAATTAGTTGTTACAGTGGATTAGTTAAGGATAATTAAAAGGCTTCAGGAACTCATTCAAAAGGAAAGGATCTCAATTATATTTATCTTTGCTTCCTACAAGAACACAAGCTACCAAAGTTTTGTCTTGTGCATGCACTGAAGACATTGAAAATGTGAAGTAAGATGTATTCATTTAAATATATTTTACTGTAAATGAAACTAATGTATTTTATTTCACACTCTCCATGGAGTTTAAAGAATGCAGTCATTACCATCTTTCTGCTGATGGATAGAGAGTGGTTTAGTGTGGTGCACTGTATAGTGGAATCATGAAACTGCCTTCCACTAAAATGACTTTTGCATTATTAAGGATAATTTTAAATTTTGGTGAAAAAGAATTAGTGAAAGCAAACCAAAGCAAACCAAACCAAACCATACCAAGCCAAAACAAACCAAAACACAACAAACAAAAAAACCAGCAAAAACCCCCAGCTGACTGAAAACCCCTGGGATAGACAAGTGAAAACTGATTCTTACATATGTGCTGTTGCTGACACTTCTAAGCAAAATACGGTGAAACCCTTTATATGTTCAGTATTTGCTGAGGTGTGTTGCTTTGCACCTGCATTTCTGAAATAAGATGTATTTTGAAGAGGGCAGGGTTGATTTTGGAAGGTGAGATGGCTCACTTTTTTGCGCAAGTCAAGTGCAACAGCAGTACACCACAGATGTCTGCCACATGTTGTACACATTTTAACATTCAGTAGCAAACGTTCTTATTATATGAGAGCAAGAAGAATAAGGTTCTTTTCATGAAGGCAGGTGAAGTAAACCCCATTGAGATGTATGTCATATGGAATGCATAATGGATGATGGTCCAGATGTGTACAAAAAAATGTGCTTTGCGTGCAGCTGAGATAGGGAAGCTTGTGGTAAATTCTGCCCTTTGTCTATGAGGCTTTGGCTCTGGACAGGAATTCTTGTCAAGCATCTCTGCCAAATATGTTAGTATTTAACTCATATGTTTTACCATATATGGGTATCTACTTAAGCACTTTTGTGTTTACCATGCGCATATTTTTTTCATTTTCATTCTTGCAGAACTACTTAGTTAAAAATTCAGTGGGCCTAATGATTGTTGAGTTTTCGTTAAGAGAAAACACACACTTATACTTTGGAATAAGTAGAACACATGGAAGAAAGAAAAAAAAATCCAACAAATGAAAATTCTCGACATTATAAGAGAACATTGTAAGAGAACATTACAACCAAATTCTGCCCTCAAAAATGTACTCAGCTACCAGAACCTTTATGAGGGAAGTCACATGAGTAAGTGCACGAGCTGGATTTTTATCCACTGGGAGGTACAGTTCCATTTCACAATGTCCATTTCAGATGGAAGATGCAGTCCAAGACAAAAGACCTAAATAAAATGTTGTCTGTTTGTTCAAGTCTAACTTTCCCCAGCATCTTATTCTAGTGTAATTGTCATAATGGTAGTTACAGCAGTTAGTAGACACTGGTCCCTCTTATAAGATGGGGTTTGAATTCTTAATAAGTCTGACAGAACTCAGATGACAGGGGTCAGGAAATAAAACATAGACTTGTACCAGAACTCTAATTCTTCAAATCAGGCTGCTTATTTAGGTGCCTAAATATGGATTTACTGCCTAATGTTTGTGTTTTACATTAGATTTCCATGAGTAACATCTGAAACCTTACATTCTTGGCCTGAACAAATGAGTAATGTTTCTTTAAGGGGGAAAAAAAAAAAAAGCCAAAAAAGCTAAAAACCCCAGAGCCTTCATTAGGTTTTGTGCTAACCAACATTCCTACGTTTTATATTCAAACCAACATATTAACATGAAACAATCATTCCAGATGGAAGAAAATATCACTTCTGAGGTCAGGAAAGGGGTACATAAAATTCTGGCAAATTAGAAGGAAAAATCTACAGGGGCTAAAAAGCTCATTAATATATGGTTCAATCCCCTTGTGGATCGTTGTGGTTTGGACCTGCAGAAACTGAAATGAGAAAATGCTACCATAAGCTGACCAGTTTTAATGCTGAAAGGCGATATCCAAAATGTTCCTTGGGCTTCCAGGGAATGAAAGGCCTTGAACGGATATGCTTATACATTCTACTGAACATCTGACTGAGTAGACGCCTACCCTAAATTAATATGTCGCAGATTATGGTGTGAACTTCAATAGAAAACATGTACTTAGCCAAAAGCCAAAAGCCTTTTTTTTGTTGAGGAACAACAACAACAAAACCCCTCAACCACTGAATGTTTTAGTTTTGCCTTGGGGATAGAATTTCAAGAAACTACAGTTTATGCTATGCTTTAGCTAATCTGTTTAAATACAATATCTGTAACTCCTTTATGTTTATGATATTTAGTATTTTTTACTGGTTTTCTGTCACCAAACATAATCAGACTATGCTAGTACATGCTCTACATCTGAGTTTTAAAAGTAGATTCAAATGCTTCTTCATTTCACCTATTTAACCTGATAACATCAGCAAACAATTCTCATATCCTTTTACTGACCTTCCTTCCTGCTGTGGGTTTGGTTGTTGCAGCTTCAGAATCCATGTCAAAGGGCACCAGCTTATAAAATGAGAGGGAACACTTTTTAACCATCTCCAGTGACAACACCTGACTCTTGGCACCTTTTGCTGGGACTCAGATATTAATTATCTACAGAGTGAGAAGTGAAACTGATTTTACAGGAGCACTGATATGAACATGGCCAAAACACAACAGCTGAAGTCTCAGCACAAAGCCACGAAGTTGAGCGCGTGACAGTGGTATTGTATGAATTTCACTAGCTGGCTGTCTCCTAACAAACTGAATGTCCCTTATCAGGACCTGCAGGGATTTTAGGGTTCTCTTTGAAAGGCAACCCATCTATTTCACACCTTCCTAAGCAAAATGTCATTTACAGCTGGCTCAGGATGGGCCTCTTGGATCCAAACTTCTTACTGGAGGAAGTACTTACACATGAACTACTACTGCTACTTTCCTTCCATTCCTTCTGTATCTCTCTTACCTAGATATGCAACATTTGCATGTGTGTTACGGTACATGTAACTGCTGATTACTTCAAGACGTTGCATCAACAGAAGCTCAGCAAAGAATGAGGCAAATTTTTCAGCCAGGAATCTGAAACATTTCTCAAATGTTTCCTAAACATTAACAGGAACCATGAGGTATTTTGATAGACTTATAAATCTAAACTCATTTATAACAAACACTGTATTTCTTGGTTTATTATGCCAGCAGGAATTACATATTGTATTATAAAATCAAAGGCCAACATAGTTCAGATATCTTCAGTTATAATTAAGACTTCCATGTATTTTACAAGATTTGAGGGAGAGTAATACTATAAAATCTATAGGCCTTATTCATTAAAAAAGCTGCTTATGTAATCAATTCACATTTTTCAATGTGTTTCATGGGCATCCTGGAATATCTACAATCAATATATATTGGATGACTTCAGCTATATTTATAATGTTTATGACTGTAGATCTACAAATAGAGATAAGATATAGCTGCTAAAAGGTAGGTCTGTTTTTATACTTGTTATTATTTATTATGTATATCACAGTATCACCCAAACTGTATGAACATGTTTAATGTCACTCACGTCAGTCCCCATGCTGGCAGCAAGACTTCTCCTAGATTTGTAGCTGAGCATACACAGGATTTGTGCTCTGGTCTGCATACAACAGTGGGAGGAAGCCTGTGAAATAAGCCAGGGGTTTCTCAAACTGAGTTTGTTTGAGGACTGCCCTCAGGAGCAGCATAGCAGCAGCTTTTGGTCCTCTGGCTTCTGACCTTCATGTCCTCTTTACATTCCCCAAATACAGACTCCAATACCATGTCCCTCACCTGGCTGATCTTTCCATCAAGCCCATTTAAGTCTCTAGCCCACACATATTCCTTCATTTATTTCTATGCACCTATCATGACAAACTGCCCTAGGGTCCTAATACCCTTCTGGTGCACAGGTCAGTGTCGCCCTCCCTGTCCCATGCACCTTGCCTTATCCTGCCACACACCTGCACTAATGTTGGTCTGAGAAGAGCAGATCTTCTCACAAACTTCAGAACGGTGCGCCGGTGCCAGCAGCTTCAGAGAGTCAAGTCCAGTTGTGTTTATATGCTAAGGCAGTGGCAGTCACAGCTCCTCATTCTGCGGCGTTACACTTTCTTATAGGATCGGAGAGGCACACTGTCATTGTAAAATATTACATGTTGAAAGAACTGTATGCTAGCACTGACGAAACAGTTTTAGAGGTCCACATGTAATGATTGATGAACTTATTTTATGAACAGTTTAGTTATAATTAACATCATTAATTGCTGTTGAAGGTTATGGTCTCTGAGGTGCTGACTAAGATCCAAGATTTCCATGCCACTAGCATCCCAAACTTGTCTGATACTACATTAATATGGAATATACCAACATATTTGGTAAAAAGGCCTCTGGAGTAGCAGAGGGATATGGAGAAGTATGCCTAGAAAGCCACTTACCTCATCTCCAGGAAAGCCTAGAGTTTTTCTAATCCATTATGCCTCTGAGTGGTTTTCTTGCTTTAAACTGATCAGTGTCATCTCCACAGCTTAAAGGGATCTGCTCAGTTGAGAGGGTGGCCTCTGTTCATGCCTGGGAAGCGCTTGTAGATTTGCTGCCTGAATCTGCTATCAATTTGTTCTGGAGGAGTGTCTTAAAATAACTTGTAGGCATTCCCACAGGAACTTGAAGTTGAATATACATGAAGGATCGAGCAGGATCAGATTCATAGTGATGCATTGTTCACATTTGTGATCAGTTTTTTGATGCTGAATGCTATACTGTACAGTTTGACTACAGAATTTTTCTCTAGCAGTCAGCCTTACTGCTAGACATCTAAAACAGGATGATGCAAAGAGCAAACTACTGCATACTTCACTACAATAGGAGAAGATTTATTTATCCAGAGAGATTTCAAGTGAACATTTAGATAGTGCCACTGTGGCAGAAGAATTAACATGGGAAAATGCAGCTGATCCTGCTTTCCAATAGGTCTAGTATGTTACCAGAACACCATGGGCTGGAAAAAAATATAATCTGCAAATGGAAAATTGAAATATACTGAAATCTAACCAGGGAGTCGGAGGAACATGTCTCCTGGAATGGCTCCTGTGTTGGCAGAAGTGACTGGGCAGTGATCCCAGAGTGTATTAATCTCCAGTTATGAAGCTAGCACAGGAAGGTCATTTAGTTATTAGGAAAATAAAACAGATTTTATAAACTGAACTTTGGTCATCATGAAAGGATTACACTCCTACAAGTTTTGCTCAGGACTGTCCACTGGCTATGGTTAGAACAGCAGAACTACCTACAACAGGGCTGGAGATTACCCCTGACCTCTAACAGCATGGCTTGCAAACACAGTTTGGCTTTCTGTCTTCTCCCAAACAAGGTAGTATCCAAATGTTGCCAAGATTTACATCTGAAAGTGGCATCAGGCAGGAACTACAGTGATGACAGAGAGGGTGTTAACAGTTAAAGAGCACAGGCAATTGTTCACTGCTTTAGCTGGCACCTTCTCCACATTTTATTTGCTAATGCAGACATTGCCCATGTATCTATCTTACAAGAGCAATCTGCCCAAGGTATCCTACGGACATCCCTTGGCCTCCAGGACCATCCTAGAACATGATCACTAAAGAGCAAAGTTTGCATTTCAGCAGGCAAAAGAAGAGATAGCATACAAGATTGAAATTACTTCTCACCAACTTTTAGCTATGTAGTCATGTTAGATGACTAAGTTTAAATTACTTACATTAGGTTCTGTTTATGGATTGAAACAAGAACTTCCACAGGTAAGTCATCTCAACTCAAAGCGTTTGAGCTGGGTCAGATGAATGACTCTTTAGAGGTGCTTGTAACTCTCCACTAAGAGGAAAGCTTGCAATGACACAGGCTCAGCACATCCAGCTTTCATACCATGGCATAATTCAGATTACAGGTTATCTCAGAAGGTCTCTAGTCCAGCCTCCTCACAGCAGAGTAAGCTATGAGGTCAGGCCAGGGTGACCAGGGCTTTATCCATACAGATGCAATCAACACGTTGAAGTGAAGGGTTGCCATCCAGAGGGACCTTGACAGGCTGAGAGGTGGGCCAATGCAAACCTCATGAAGTTCAACAAGGCCAAGTGCAAGAGCCTGCATATGGGTCAGGGCAAGCCCAAGCACAAATGTAGGCTGGGTAGAGAATGGTCTGAGACCAGCCCTGAGAAGGACTTTGGGTTGTTGGTTGATGAGAAGCTTGATATGAGCTGGCAATGTGCGCTCGCAGCCCAGAAAGCCAACTATATGCTGGGCGGCATCAAAAGAAGTGTGACCAGCAGGTCGAAGGAGGTGATCTTTAAGATCCCTTCCAACCTAAACCATTCTATGACAGGGCTGGAAAACCTTAGAGAATGAAGACTGCACAAGTTTTCTGGACAACCTCTTCTAAAACCTAGCTGTCCTAATATTGAAAAGATTTTCTCCTATATAAAGTCAGAACTTCTTCTGTTTGAATTTATGTGATTTGTTAGTATGGCATTCTGTGCCATGTGCCACCATGGAAAACCTGCCTCCATCTTTCTGGTAATCTCTTTGTAGGCATTGTCATTCTGCTGTTAGATGCTTCTAAAGTTGTCTCTTCTCAGGCTGAACAGGGTCAGCTCCCTCAACTTTTTAGAGGGTAAGTCCTCTGGTCATTTTGCTTGCTCTTTGCTGAACTAACTTCTTTATTGATATCTTTCTTGTAGTGGGGAGTTCAAAGTTGGACACAATATCTAGATGTGGTCTAATAAGCACTGAGTAAAGCAGAAGGACACTTAAACTGATGTCTTGGCTGTGTTCCTGCTCATGCAGCCCAGGGTGCTGCTAAGGTGCACTGCTGGATCGTGACAATCTTGTGCCACTAAGACACCAGGGCCTTTTCAGCAGAGCTACTTCCCAGCCAGGCAGTAGCTTTGTAAGAGGTTACTGTGTAATCTAAAGGATTAATCCACCACAAGTCCTCCCAGTATTTATCTGAACCCCTGTGGTAAACCTCATTCTTCTCATTCCAGCTATAGCTTAAAGGAGTTACTCTTATAACACTTCTGAGAGCAAATGTGTAGGTGGCAACAGTCAAAGAAGGTTCTGCATGTGAAAAGGAGATAAAGGAATATCCTGATGAATTTTAAGAAAAGATGAGATTTAAGATACACCCCTGTGTACAATCTGACCATATTTAGCAATTTCCAGGTTCAATGTGGTGGTGTTTAGGTTTTCTATGCTCCACTTGTTAGTTCTTGCTGGAGAGCAGGTATCATATAGGAAATGGAAATGCTTAATTGAAGGCTATGAATTCCTCATTGTAATAACATCCCTGACCTAGAGCAGATTCACTGCAGCAGCATGGGGGCATAGTAGTGATTTCATGAGACTGAAGCTTGTAGATGACCTCACCAGCATTCACTGTTGTCTAGAGAAGTCTGAAATCACGCCCAAAATGCTCCTCAGTGCTTCTGTACCATCCTGTTTACCTCTCTGTACTACCAGCACAATTAGGAAGAGCTAATGATCAGGCCTGTGACATGCGACATGCCTTTGGCTGGGAACACAGGAATAAGCAGACCTAGAAACATCTGAAGGCACTTCTGGGCCAGTGACTGAGGAAAGACAGAAAGATTCCTCCCTTCCATCACACTGAAAAGCACACCTTAGAGTCACGCAAATCAAGGAAACCTTGAGAATTGCTAGGAGGCAGCAGTGGGGCTCTACAACTGCTCTGTGAGTTGCAGAACAGTATCAAAAACTGTCTTTACTGCTTAATGCAGCAGGGAGCAATGCCTCACCCAGACATCCACTTGTGCACTGGCTCTCTGGGACTGGCTTCCTCCGCAGCAGGCTGACCGACCTTTCAGCATGCAGTGCTTGACCCTATGGCTTCTCTGGACATTATGTACAATTCCTTATGGCCTAATTATGATAGTGTGTGTGTTTGCTCCTGGTTCAGACTGAAACAATTTCAGGGCTTTGCTTCAGCAAGTACTGAACTAAAATTACATGCTGCATGCCTAAGGCATGAGTGGAAACTGATGGTCGTGGTTGAGGACAATGCTGGACAGTGCCAGAGAGCAGAAGCAGCCTAATTTCATGCAGTTCTCCTAAGTGCCACTGGAAACAATGTTTTTGGCACAATCTAATCTGTGAAATGTCCTTGGGCATGTGACAGCAGCCCTACTGCACCTAAGTTCGCTCATTGGCGTTCTTCATTTAGCAGTGTAAACCCAGGCTAACATCGTGCCTCCATAGTAAATGAACCAGTGCCAAAAAGGGGCCTGGAACACAAACACACTACTCCTTAATTGCTGGAAAGTTGTCAGTGGTGCTTTTGGCTCAGATGAGTAGTGGATCTGCTCTGAAGATTGCCAAGCTGGACCCAAAAGCCAGGGACACTGTCGAAGCAGGAATGTTGCCTCTCCCCTGCATCCTTGTCTTAGACTCACACTTCAGAGAGTTGAAAAAAGAGATGAGAAAGGGAAAAAAAATATCGTTTTCACTAGATCTGTGTTTTCATTTGCTTCATATTTTAGGAGCCATCAGACAAAAGGGCAAGAAAGGAAGCTACAAATCCTTTTCAAAAGGCACAGGAAAGAAACAGTAACAGCAACAACAACAACAACAGAAAAAAAAAAAAAAGGGAAGCCAAAAGGTAATTTGGAAATAAATCCTTAACTTCTAAATTGTAGAGCCAGACCTTGGATAATGTTAATGAACCATTAGCCTTCCCTTAATCACAACATCACTTTCTTTTGTTCTCACACCCCACTGCTTTTTCACAGCCGGAGACACTTGGATTTTCAGAAGTGACAGTGCTCCTCATGAGCATAGCTCATGCTGGTTATAATGGACACATCTGTGCTTACAATGTTGGTCTGTCATATCCACTGTTTGCTTTTAGCAGCACAATGAAGAGTGTGTGGCAGCCTGCGTATGTGTGTGTGTGAGCAGCAGTGAGAATTCAGACTACTTAAAACCCTGCTAAGATGCTCTGTTTCTCAATACTGTATTTATTGTAACTCACTTTGTAGTCAGATGAATGCAGTATTTTTTTTTTTAAGGAATTTTACTCCCAATTGTTTTTACTACAAGATAAATTTGCTGACTCTTTATTAGACAGTAAGAACTAGGGCAACCCTTTGCGAGACTTGATCTTCTATTGAAAAGTATACAGTTTTGCCCTGGAATTAGGCCTTTCAACTGAATAACAAGAACTTACAGACAAAAGTTCCCCTTACAGTCATAGCACTGGTTTTCTCTGCACAAGCCTTCTTCTACCACTGCTCTTCAGATCAGTTCCCCATGGCAGTTTCAGTGCTGGTGAATGAAACAGGGCCAGGGCACGGGCCAGGGCACTTGCATGCAGCTGCTGTTGAATTATTAGCATGGTCTCTGGCACGGTTTTGTCCCCAGCAAGCGAGCAGGCTCCTGCACAATGCCTGGCAAAGTCTGTGGAACTGCCTAAGTGATCTGGCTGCAGAGATCCTGATGTGATCAGGGTATAAGTAATGCCACATCCTTCGGCTCCTGGCCAGAGGCCAGGTCCTGGCCTGTGTTATTTACTTGTGTAGGGGATGCAATCACAATATCTGCCTTTTTAACTTTTTTCTTCCCCTCCTCTCCCCACCAGCAACAATTCAGATGATGATTGTCTCAGGCTGTGAGTCTGCAGTAAAGGTTGTAGGAGCGACTTTGGGTTATTTCTTCTCAGTGTGAGATTGGGCTTTTACCCTACAGCTCTTCCACTGACTCTTTGCTTACACAGAGTCAGGTGAGGGAAAACCCTGCAGTACTCTTCATAAGTCAGACTGCTTGTTGTCCTTGAAACTATAGAAAAAGCAATCACACAATTCCATTTAGGGAAGGGCTAAGAAAAGTTGGGTTTTTTTCTCTCCTCAATAATTTTTTTTGCTTCCGTATTTCTTAAATAATTTTAGTGTTCTCATACTTTGTCCAGAATTTGCATATCAGCTTGTGTATTTCTTGCATATTATTTTTCTTCAACTTAATCCTATAAACTAGTATCCAAGCTACAAGGTAATGAAAAGTTAGCCCTAAAGCATAGTTGGATTTCATTTGTCCTCTTGTGCATTTTCCTACCATCATTCATTCGATCTGCTACTATGTCCCCTTTTGTATATTGTGTCCTAACAATCCCTTTAGATAATTTTCAGAATGCTTATTAGCCAAAAAAGATATTGTTAAGATAATGACTCTAAATATCAAATTAATTTTCATACTGGATAGATATTCCAGGATGAACCAATATGCTGGTTTGAAATAATTGCTATTTCAAACACGAACTGGTTTTTATATATTTATTTTTTATTTAATTGAGCCAAACAAGAATAAAGTGAGGCAAAAATACAAATTCATGTTAGAAAGATTCATAATTTACTTTTCCTTAGTGATGATAATAGCTGGAACAGCAATGGCAAATATAATTAAAGTTGCATAACTCTTCCGTTCTATCCTCTTTTTAATTCTCTTGTAGTTTTCTTAATTGATCACTACCCATTCCCAACACTTGTATTCATAGTTTCTGTCTGAAAGTGATATCTTTTTGTGGAAATCTATGTAAAAAATATTCCAGCAATTCTTGAGAATATCAAAACTCAAATCAATGCCACAAAACCATTATTTTTCTGATAAAAAGAATAGCTAAAAAAGTCTGTCTCTTATGAACAGCTCTCATTAAAACAGCTTGAAGAGGAGGATGAAGAGCCAAATACTTTGTTGGTATAAATGGGGAAATGCCAATAGGAAAAATGGGAATCGTAGTCATTTTCACGTGCAGGAAATTTGTCATATGACTTGCCGTGGAAAGAGCCTCTTTTGAAAGGAAGTGTTTTGGTAAATATTAGCTGCGTTTTGACCAGAATGTGAATCTTTGGTAAGTAAGCTCTGTTTGCATGGAGTAGATTTCTTCTATGTAGCTATGAGATGTTGCTCAGTGAACTGTGAATTTTGGAAATTTGTGGAGGTTAAACTAAAGTTTTGCTTTCACAAAGCTCATAAAGTAAGCAAGGCTTTGACACCCAGAGTATCCAACATCACTAAAACACACGTATCAAAAAAGAACGGATGGCTGTGTCTCAGTGGGTCACATTTTAGACTTTCTTTCAAAGTTAAATCACTATATAGATTTTGGACATACTCTAAACTAAGAACAGAAATTTATCTTAAATCTTAATTTAATGTTTTTCTTTTATACTAATAGATATAAATTACCATAATCTTGGTTTGGTACCCAGCTTAACCCCAAACAGGACTTTTGAGACAAGAATCTCAACACACATGAAATCTCAGCCTTGTTGTGGCTGATAATTCATCATGTAAGGTCATAATCCATTTTGCTCGCCACCACTAGTAGGCTTTTCTACTTCTGCTACCATTTTCTGCTTTACATTTTGGCATTTATTGATGTCTGGGTTCCATTTGACTGAATACATAATTGTAAATACAGTGGAAATAATCAGGTCCTCTTTTTGAAAGGAATTTAAGTGAGCAAGCCAAGTGGTTTGATTTTGCCCTAGATATATTCTCACTTACTTTAGAAGAGCTGTTCCTGTCTTTGTGCTTCTATCATTGAGCAAAATTGTATTGGTTGTCTGCAGAAGGAAAGGAGAGGAGTTAATCCTGAAAGTAGATTGTAGGCTTTACTAATCACCTGTCAGCTAAGGGCTACCACACTAAAGAAGATTTGGAAAAGAAGCTGAGCAATGCCTCAGAGAAACCTGTTGCTGCTATGAATTCTGAACACTACTGAGAGTGAAATCCTTTACGCCTGATTTTAGCCCTTCAAAAGCTAGGCACCTTGTTTAAGCTAGTTACAGAGGTTCATTCTGTAGGCAATGGTGAAATAAATAGCAATCCCTTTGGATGGTGGTGCATCTTAGTTTTTAGGGGATGGTGGTGATGGTGGTGATACAAGATAAACTGTCCTCTGAAGACGCTTTTGTCATTCCATGACATTTGGAGAGATCTTCATGCATTGTTGCAGGCACCTAACTCTTAAACTGCTAAAGAGTCAGATTAGAAAAATCCAAGAGCAATTAATCTACATCAGCAATAGTCAGACGTAACATATTGCTTGATTTAAGCAGTTTATTAAATGATCCTTTTTCAGTGACAATAATAGCAGGACTTGGCTATGCGACTTAACAGAATGTTCCTGGGATGGGGGAGGTGAGGAATGAGGAAGCTGTATGTGCTTCACACACCTAGGAGAAATTTATGTGAATACTGAGTCGCAGAGAAATTTTCTTCTTGTTTCTGCCTCATTCCAGGTGGAAATTGCTGAAGCCTGGAATGCCTTGTTAGTGCAATTTATTGTATACCTAAAAGTATCTTATGTGGCACAGTCTTATGTTGTGATATTCTTGAGTGTGAGTGGTAACCATCACTTAGAACTACCATTAATTTCCTCATGGCTATAAACCAGAGGTCACTTCATGGTATATTATAAATTAAGGAACATTGTCTTTAAAAATCTGTTAGTTTTTATCTTTGTTCTCACATTCACTCTCTTTACCAGTGCTAGATCATTTGAGAACTATATTTTTGTTTCTAACCCTAGAATTAATATTTTCAGCTGGTGTAAATATGTTTAATTCAGCACAAGATCTTTCCTTGCATAGAGTTTTTTCTAACTAATATTCACTTTCTTTTGTACACCAATGTATACCATGCTATATATGAAAACAGAAAGCATTCTGAACTGGTAAGCACACACATAAAAGAAAGGTGCGAAAAAGGAACCATTTCACGGCTCTGAAACCAGTGATCACAATGTGTCACATGAGACCGCCCCACAAGAAGTAAGAAATGCTGAGGGCTGTTGAAGACCAAATTTTCACAGCAGATTGGCACAAAGTTGTTTAGCACAGATGTTTCTGTAATTGTGATACACTGGGAAAATTATCAGTGTTCCAACTTCAATGACTCCTAGACTCACACTTCCACCTGTGTGTTGTGGTGGTCTATTCTTAACACACTGGACTGTAATGTGAACCATGTGGTAACATGTGTCTGGCTCAAAAATCTGTTAAAACCTCTCCCTTTCCCCAGTGTTCTCATCACATCTTTAAGCTTGTTTCCTCATTTCTATTTTTATGTTTAAAGGATTTACAAAATGGAGCCAATAAAGACATCAGGAAGCTCATGGGACTAGAAGTGCAGGAGGCAGCTAATTCAGGTACTTCCAATTTGGTAGAGATCAAAAGTTGTTAGCTGCTCTGTGCAGCGCATTCAAGAGTCTTTTCAAAAGGTGTGGTGGTGCTTGTTGCAGCTGGCTGACCTATTTGTAGGGGAAAAAAGATTATTTGATGAATTGCTTCTTTTCTTCAGGTTACGATACTACTTTAAAAACAGTTTATAATGTAAATATATTTCAACCCATTTATTTGTCTTGTGAGCTATTTACTCAGACTAAGATTATTATGATACCTACTAAACCTCACATAACACTTTGCATAAGTAGATCTCAATGTGTTTTCCAAAGGGTGCTCATTGTATACTTGCTGTCAAAGATTTGCTACTGAACTCATGATTGTGCATGTGTTTGTGTCTGTGAGAACAGATGAGTCTCAACCTCATAAGAGAGGAAATGTGAACAAATATTTTGCTAACATTTTTTATGATCATGTAGTAGCCTGGGAGTTCTAGAAATGTGTCAAGAATTTTTATTAAAAAAAAAAAAAGTATGAAAAATATTGGTAGATAATGACACAATATACATGAATTCAGCAAATACTGTATCGGAAAAATGAGCAAAATGCTAATTTCACCTCAAAGTCCTGGTTAAAGCAAGACAAGTAAGTTGTATATTACTTAGGTTTATATGTATAATCTCACCTACTGCTTGTTTTTCTTTTTAGGTACCTCAAAATTGATAATATCCAAGGCTAGAGCTTTCTGAAATTTTTCTCACAGAATATTTTTGCACTGGGAAATTCCTTTGGATTTGGATTCACCAAAATCAACTTGTTTTACAGATGGAAACAATTTTTAGTGATATAATAAAATACAGAACTATTTTGGTAAGCTCACACCTATTAATTTTATTTTCCAAATGAATAATTGCATTTTATTAAATGCTCCTTAATTTTTAATTTATTTTGAATTATAAAGTTGTGTTAAAATTATTCTTTGGAAGACACACTGAAGTACTCTAGAAAATAATTTCCAAGGGAATTTAATTTCATAGGAAGCTAATTTTAAGGACCTCTCTTTCTGTCTGTCTAGTAAGAGAGTAAATAGTTTCTGACTGTCTTTAATTACAATATCCATCCTATTGATATTTGAGAAATGGTGAAGTCAGATAGGGACATTGAGCTAGTCAAGCATTTGAGGTTTTTTTGTGGTATCCCTAAAAGACAAAACTACCCATTGCTAAAATTATAATTTTACCATGGCAAATTTCTTATACTGATAATAAATATTTCAGTACAAGTATTTTTATATAGGTTAAACTGTGTCCAACCTAGACACAGTTTTACTGTCTTAAAATGTCACAGTTCGAGCTTATATATTGGTTAGAAATGGAGTATCGTGTGTCATAGAGAGCATCACTGGGTCATCTAGAAAAACCTTTGAGCAGACAGAGCTTAAAAAATAGATTTTAAAAGGTATGTGAACAAAATCTACTATCTCATCTGGTTCCTACAAGCCATTTAGAATTTGGGACTGTTGTTTCTGTGGATATGAAAACTGAGCTGAATTAAACATTGAAGTGAAAACCCCAAAGACTGACGCAACCCCCTTTTCCTAGCTGTCAGTAATATTAAAATAACACTGAGGTAGAGATGGAAACCATACTGTTTCTGTTCCTGAGAAGCACAGCTACGTCTCTGGACGCTTCACACAGCCCACAGAAAACGGTTGAGCCTTTGGCAGCCCTCCTGGTCCTCACTGACCTTGGGCTAACGCTTTGCTGTGAGGTCACCAAACAATAGATTGATCACCCTGAAAGGGCGAGTTTCTCAAAGGTTACACAAACAATCTCCAGTCATTAAAACTAACTATAGAGAAAGTCTAATCCTCCCTTTTTTTAGGGTAGTTGAGTCTGAGTTTGAGATTGGAAAAGTGGACAAATCCACTGAATAAACTCCTCTTAATAAATGTTGGTTGGTTTTTTTTTGTGTGGTTTTTTTTTTTTTTTTGTTTTTTTTTTTTTTAATTCTAGTTAGCAGCCTTTGTAGATGACAACAAAAGTAGAAATGGGTGTGAATACTTTGTGGATATTGAAATTATGTTTTATTTCACATTCAAATTACAGCTGTTTCAAATTAACACTGCAGAATAAAGAAAAGTGAGTTGCTTCTGCAAATGCTATAGAAGAATTGTTTTAGTCTAATGTTATTACATCTGAGTCATAGCTGAAGGAATGGCCTCACCTGTACCATGAAACAGAAGGAAATGCTTTCTAGTCAGGAAGGTGAAGATTAAAGCCGATTGAAACAGCACTGATTTATATGGCATTTTTCTAAAAGAAATCCCTTTTTACTGAAGTTCGGTTTTTAATTGTCTAGAATGTCAGAGCTTTGACTAGCTTTGCAAGTGTTCAGACAGAAGTTGAATTCACATTTTTAGAGACAGAATTTCTATTAAAACACAAAGCTTCTAGAAATAATGGTCTGAATTGTTTTAATATAGAAAAAAATTCATATTTTACTTTGAAATTTTCTACTTTGACAAAAAAAAATAACAGATTAAAACTTAAAACATCCTGGCAAGAATAATACTGTACTGAAAGTGCACCTAAAATCATACTACTAAAGTAGAAATTACTCTTTTTTTTCTTTTTTAAAGCACTGTATGAAAAAATCCCCAAACAAACTAGTAAAGCTCTTATACTCTTTTTTTAATTTTTTGTTTTATTTTCATAATTCCAAATCTAAGGTAGGTGTAAAGAACCTTCAGAAGACTGTTCTTGTGTAGTGGACATACCCAATGTAAGAAACTGTACAGCTGAGTTTCCAGGATCCTAGTCTTTTGCATTCTATTAAGTAGCCGGATGCAAAGCCTGCGTAATGCTAGACACAATTATGGCGGACCATGTGGCTTAAAAGGCTTCTGGAACAGTCACCTATTCATAAAAAAATCACTATGACAGTATAAAATATTACCTTTTTGTAGCTGGTAATTCTATTCTGCTGAAAATTTTCATTAATGCAATTAAACAGGTTTTGTAGTGTCTATCTCAAGTGCTCCAGCTACCTATAAAAGAAGATATGAATCATAACTTTAGAGAAGCTTGTGTTTATGCCAAGGATTGAAAAGATTCAGTGTCAACATTATGAGGAGAAAGTAAAAGGATGCCCCATTTTCTGTAGTGTTGCACTCCAAGATGCATCATATTTTCTTGGGGTTACTTACTCTCTGGTATTAGGAAAAAAAGATGCATTTAGACAAAGTTTGTTACAATTCCAGACAAACTTGCTGTTTTGTTACTTTTTTGCTTATAGGCCATCTTTAACTGCAAGTTATTCAGATGCAATGTATGTAACAATGAATTAGCTCTTCAGCATTCTGGACTTGATTCATTACTGCTTTGTGTCACACAGACTAAAGCTTATACAAAATTTAAGTTTCTGACTGACTTTTAATAAGAGTTATATCCATTTAAAAGGCAAAATAAACTCTCAAATTTCTGTGAAATAGTATTTCTTACAAGAAGCAATGGGCCTATTGCAGCACTTGAGTGCTTAGGTTAGAATTCATATGCTTCATCTTTGAAATTTAGATTCTCTGTCATGTCTTGAAAAAGACTCTTGGGAGCTTGAATAAACAGTTTTGAAGAAAATGCTTTGCTTTAATGATGTTTGTGTTTTCTTTGTAAACTGCAGTGGAACCTGTTAACCCATGGAACACGTTTGCAGCCCCAGTGTTTTCATCTATAGCTCAGAGTAGGTTACACTGAACTCAACACTCAGCTTGGGACTGATGCTTTCGTATACAATTTGAAACTCATAAAAAGCACAAAAGGTCCTTCCTTCCCTCATCCTAAATTACAGCAGATCTGGTGATGGAAACTGTTTGCTAAAGGAGTATTTAAAGAGAAACACAAAGGCTTCAGCAAACTTTTTGTTGGAGAAGAGCTGAGCTATCCTGTCCTCTCTGGCCTTGAGGAAAACAATTAGAAACTTGACACATTAGGACTGAGGGGAAATAACACCAAAACTTTTTTTCTGAGGAGAAATTTTATGTCAAGTTGTGTGTAGCTGAATTAAAAAAAGAGCAAGTAGAGCTGGTAGACAGCTGGGTTAACAGTAGGTAAGCACTTGCAGTTTGGTGACATTTGTGAAAATAACAATATTTTTCATTTTTAGACTCCTCATTTAGGCAGCCAAGCTTTTCCAGCAAGTGAGATCCCTGCAGAGTGAGATCCTTTCACAGGGTAAACTAATACGTCTTCCTATCGTATGCCTTTTTCCTTGTTCGTGTATGTCACTTTCTTTCCACCCTACCCACATTTTTTCTTTTTTTTTCTGAGCTATTTATTTATAATTATGACTGTCAGATGTTGTGGATTGAATGTGGATGGCACCAGTTATGGAGCCAAGTCAAGAAAAATGCAGTCGCATTTTGAATGCAAGTTTATAAGCCAATTCTGAAGGAAAAAGAAGAAAAAAAAAAAAAAAAAAGGGCTGGGTCCAAACCCCTTGGCTTTATGCTTTCTCCAGCTCCTGCAATTTAACTTATTTTCACTATCTCCTTCTATCCGTATAAAAGTAGTGCTCACCTCAGACCTGACCTGCAGCAGCTCTTCCTGCTGCCAACTTGCAGTAAAATTTATTGCCTTGTTTTATCAGATGACATGAAACAATGCCAACAATTTCTCCAGTGCTATCTATATGCGATCAAACAGCAATGAGCAAAGATATGCTGTTTACTCTTGAATATTTTTAACCTGTAAAGTCTGCTGGAAACATACTTGTTTGACAAGAAGTAAATAACAGATCTTTAAGCCGGAAACTTGTCAAAAAGAATACTTGACAAGACAACACTCAAAAAAGCTGGAAAAAGGAGTCTTATTTTATACTTCAGAACTTTGCAGTATCATTTGATTTAAAGGTCAGCCCCCTGAAGTTATTTATTGTTCAAAAGGTGTTTTTAATAATTTTGAAAAAGTATGGCTCCTTTCCAACTGTGCCTTCCTTCTGCACAAGCACCAGTAATCAGGATTAAAGAACTTTGAATAACAACAAACCAAGCTTTGTATTTGTGTCTAGTGTCAACTTGCACTGCTGTAGAAAAAGGGAAGTTAATTTTTCTTTTGTTACAGTGCACTTAAAAATAGTTTTAAAAATCATCTTACAGTATTTACAAGTGCTCCGAAGAATTTTCCAAGCTCTCTCTTTCACAGTGCTTTATACCTAAAATCTCTGATCACTCATTCCTTAAACCTGAGGGTATGTCAACATTTGCAGTGGGGTGAAGCAAATATGCCTCTGCTCATGGAAATGGAAGTCAGTAAAGTTTCTCTGTGCACCAGCATCCTGCTGATACATTGACAGGAATCCAAAAAGAGGACAACCATGTTCATGCCTTGCTGTGACAAAGTCTCTTTGAAGTTGTTTGAGACCTTTTTCTTTTAGTGCAGCTCTGCATAAATGCAGTGATCTGCACTTCAAACCAACATCTCCACCAATATGCATGGAAGTCTTGCCTCTACAAAAACGATCATCTGTTTTATTTTTACAGTCTTTATTACTGTGGCTTCTGAAAATCTCACACTTTTTGCTGCATTTACATCAACCCAACTTCCCCTTCAGTCAGACAATGTTATTAGTCCATTTTACAAATGAGGAACTGAGGCACAGAAAGTACCTTTCTCTGTACCTACAGTCACAGAGAAAGTTCAAGGCAGGTGTAGTGACCTTATGTAACTTGAAACATCTAACTCAAACCATCTGAGTTACCCATTTCCTTCCACTGACATAGTGAATGGCAATGCTAAGTAATTTCAGTAATATCCCAGGCTGAGTTAAATGCCTCAAATACCTTGCTTCATCTTCAGATTAACACACCTTTTCTTTGCTTCTGCTAGGTTATAAAGATGCGTCAGCATACAGATCAAATCACATACTTGTTCAAAACTTGAGTAAACCTTGAATTGCCCTATTGCAGTGCTTAGCAGGAGATTGTGTAAACTCAGTGAGTACTTGTCAACTGCTGAATGAATCTTCATGTGTTGTCTATGGTTTTGATATGCATTATCTAAGTTACTATTCACCATATAATCTAGGTTTTTGATGATGACAAATATAAAGAAAAAAAAAGAAAGATAAGAGGGATTACAGGCTAGCTTCTGCACTCCAGGTTAATGGGAGCTTTCATGTATAAAGAAAACTCTGGCACTGCTACAGTCCATGGGAATTTTGCTGTTGGTTTCAGTGGGTCCAGATTTTCACCCACACTCTTTCTATGCATTATATTCTCATTTTCCGAAAGTCTACATTGCTTATTTTTAATTTGGTGGTAGAAAGTATATTCAGAAAATAATTGCAAATCACAGTGTCGTCATTTGGATGTATTATTCTTCATTTTCATAACTTGGTCTGTCATGTTTGTTTTTAACTAAGTTCTTTAGTCCTTTCTTAATTTTTTCTTTTCTATAGTGGCTTCAGCAACTTCTGCAGTTTTATAAACTTACTTTCTTTCAGTAAACTATTTGGAAACAACCATACTATTATAATCAAAATTTTACTTGCTCTTTCCCACAAATGTGTTGGCAGCTAAGTAAAAGCTAAACTATCAAGTGATATTTATTTAATTGTGATTTTCTGCAGTTATTTAAAGTAGTTATTAGGTTATTTAAACTTAGTGATATTGAACAGAATATGCACTGTACAGAATTACATCAAAGTTGAATAGACCATAGTATTAGACTACTATATCAGTATTTTTGTTCTGTTTCAATATTTTGGTGATTTTTTCATGGTGAAGATGTAGATATCAGCATGGAAAAAGCCCAACATCATAACTATAGTCTACCTGGAAATGTCTGTCTTATTGAATAAAATAACTGAATGGAATATGACTTTGGAGATTATGCCTTTAATATTGTTATGAACATTATTCTTCCCTCTTCAGTCCTTTTACGTTCAAATGCTGTGGGCAAAAATATGTTTATAAACTCAAAAAGTGGGCCTGGAGTTCAATTCATACCCAACTAATGCAGAAAGTGCTTGGAAATTCTTTCTTGCAAGGAGAATGATTGTCTACTATGTGCTGGCAATGTGGGGTAGAGCACCCTCTGTATTGTTAATCCTGCTCGTGTAAGTGGGACTGCTCTGAACTTTGGATCTGATCCCCATGCTGCCCCAGCCAACAGAACTGAGCTGGCACATGGGAGTGGAAATAACTTGTTCCAGGTACAGAACTCTAGCCCATCGGTGCAGGCGGAGCAGGGACTGCATCACAACTGAGTCATGGTCTAGTGGGCTGCCTCTGGTGCAGTGCAATTGTCTGCTGCATCATGCCCTGTTCGTATGGTAAAGCCACGGTCAGTTTCTAAATTAGTTGGTGATGTTCACTGTATTTTTCTATGGCATGCCACATGGCCCTCATGAAAAGGAAAAACAAGAAACTTGCTATTCACAGATTAGTTAGCTGAACCTCTTTAGTATTAGCAGCAGTGAAAAACTGCTGGCTGTGGATGCAGAAACCACTACTACTAGAGCACGGAAATTGTTCTGGATTAATGAAAATATAAAAATGATTTCACTTGCATTAGTAAAACTTTGTTGAAGAGCTCTTTTAAAAATGGGGAGAAGGACTGGGGAGGCGAGAGGAATTTAAATGGTTTTTTATCCTGGCTTTTTATAGGAACTGTGTTGCTAATGGTTTAGTGAATGCTTGTTTGTCTCCATGTGAAGGAAGATGGATGTGCGAAGAGTCACCCAAGTTCCAGGGAGAAACTGAGCAAGACAGATTAGTCCCACCTCAGCTTGACACCTGGGGCACGTCCTTATCTAAGGGGGTAAATGGATCAGAATGTTACTGCCCGTTTATTTATTCTCCTTCTGTTTGGAGACTTTCCCTGATTAATTACTTTCTAGTAATTGCTGCTGTTAACTAATGTCAAACCTAATTAACCTGGAATCCCTTCATCCAGTACCTTCACCATACTTTTGTAAAGATGAGAAGGTCATCAGCAAGGAGGTACTGAGGATGGCCACACTTTACCCATTCGTTTATTTGCTTTGGGCCTTGTTTGCTATTCCTGCTGCAATGCCTGGCGACAGCTTTCTAGAATTTCCATAAAGTCTAATTGGCCTGCTGAAGCAGCAGTGAACACAAGATTTAAGAAATGTTTTCTTTAAAAACTTCTGGTCCTACAGACACTTTGAGATCAAGTTTCACTCTGCTGAAATCACACACAATTCCCTGTGATTTTCATGAGAAATACTGTAAGAAAGTATTAAAAGAGAAACATGTCTCTGTGGTTTGGAGGCACTGATGGCCGAGGGGGTTGAAGAGTGGGTGGTGGTAACATAGCAAGGCATCTACAGAATCTTTAAAGGTTGCCAAAATTAACACATACAAGGTATTCAGTATCAAAGTTTTCAATATTTGGCTCCATAAACACAATACCGGTTGCAAAAACAAAGCTAAGGATTTCATGCTGATTACTTAAATAAAAACTGTTTAATTATGAACATTTGGGAAATGAAGTTATGAAGGACTGACCAATATTGCTATGGCTTCCTAGTGTTTATACCAGACTGTGAACACTGTGCCAGCATCTCACTGTGTAGTGCATTGTATATTCAGCTACAGTAAACAATTGTAAGGCTCAGCATGGCTCAGGCAGATAGCTCAATGCAGAAGGAGGTTTATCTCATCTCTGAGGCCTATCATTTTTAGCTTCAATAAGGTGTGGACTTTCCAGTCCAATAAAAGCTACCAGCATTGTCTATGGAGGTGGCTGATCAAGCAGGTCAAGTTCCTATCTTCTTTTCTTGATTTTATCTGCTTTTAGACATTTTTATGCATCAACACTAGAAGATTTATTTCAGAAATAGAAATAAGTCATTTCGGAAATACTGGATAACACTTCAGAGTTGGCCATAAAGATCAGATTTGTCTGCCTGTTTTTCTATGATTAGTACTGTAAATATGCATCTCTTGGGAATTTCTTCCTGTGTCTCTGACTTTCCCTCCTCTCCTGTCCACCTTTCCGATTGGCTGCAACCAATTTTTCTGACTCAATTGCTTTATCTCACCATTTGAAGCTTTGGAAACATAAGTGAAAGTTATAGAATGACTATGGGGATAGAGTAATGAGTTGTATGTTCTCATAAAGACGTTTTAAGGCCACATGTTTTACTCTATAATGTGTAGTGGAGCACATACCCTGTGAGTCACCACCTATCAGCTGGTGAGCTCTTGGTATGACTACTATGATGATGTGATCATTTTAGGCTCTTGTGCCCATCCACCCAGCTCCAGAGCATGTGTCTTACCCTCTGTATTCATCTGACATCAATTCAACAGGTGTATACCACTTGTTGAGGCTTTTCATTCACAAGAGGGGATAGCAGAAAATCTCACAGAACTTCTACATTGAGCACTCTGTCCTGCCCTGTTGTATGGGAAGAAGAGTTGTTTGTGAAGTAAATCCTGCACCGCTCCAGTTTAGAGTCCAGTATTACTAGGTAAACTAGCTTAAATTGTAACTTGTCTTAGAAATTTATATTACAGCAGTTCAGTTTTTTCACAAGAAACTCAATATTTGTACTGAGGAGAAAAGGAAGGTGAGGACAACAGACATCTAGAATTTTAAGTCTTTTAGACATCCCGTATAGGCTATTCCCAACCAAGAATCCAAGTGGTAACTTTAATCATCTGATTAAACCAGTGAATTGTAATTACTAGGTTGAAGGTTGGTATGTTTTATCATGATACTCCTTGTGTTACCAGTACTCACATCTTACATCTTTGAACTCCTTTCATTTTTTGGCATTGTAACTCTTCTGTTATGAAAATTCTAAAACATGTCACTCTTATTGGCTATGTGTCTACTAGTAAATTAAACAATACCAGATAGTGTTTCCAGCACAGAAATTTACTCATCTATCCTACTGGATTGCTAGTGTGGTGCCTGATGTATAACATCCCTGACATTTTGGCCTTGGTAATTTTGCATTTCCCTAAACAATTCCTGCACACTCTGGGAGTTTGCACATACCAGGTACTAATTCCAGTAACTGGTTTGGGCACAGCCACCCCACTTTAAACGACAGGATTCCTCAATAACACAGAAAGAGGTTTTTCCTTCATACTGAGACTCATGGCTAGAAAGTGTCTTGAGTTGATCACTTTTTTCTTTTCTCAGAAGTACATTAGCAATGATTTAAAAATAAAAAATGTTAACGTTAATTTTTAAATAGCTAGCATTAGGATTGTGTTCTACTTCAACTCTCCTACGAAGGTGGAGTTGTCAGAAGCTACAAAACTGAAGAAAAAAAATATTCCTAACATTTCCTTGATACACATCACCACCACTACCAGCAACAGCAAACCTTTTCGGTATAATGACTGAACTTTCCAGATTTCCTATGAACAATAAAGGAGCAAAAATTGCTGCTACCATCTAAAGCAAGAAAGGAAGATTTGTTCCTTATTCTGTTATTATTATTTTCACCCAATCATATGAAATATTGTTAGTTCAGTATTAACAAAAATGCAGGTGCAAATCTCCATGGTTTTCATTTATATGATTCTAAGGCCTTAAGAATCTGTCTTAAGGAAAGTCAGTCTTTTGTATAACATTGTTCTATTACTCACTTACCTACCCTGTGCACGTGCTAACGTGAACATTTGGAAAATTGCAGAATTCCTTCAACTTTGATGTCCACAGAGGAATGCAGTCAAAGTAAATAAATTTTAACTAAAAGATTCCTCTCCTCTTTTCTCCTCTCTTCTCCTCTCATTGTAGTACAGAATGAACCATACTAGAAAGGGAAATATGGGAGAAAGTTTGGTCAGGTACCATCTGTCTAAGGATCTCAACTTCTGGAGCTCTGAAACTGCCTCTATAATGGCAAGTTAAAAAGTACCTGGAAACATTCCCAGTCACTGAAATTCAACCCTGTACTGTTAAACTGTTAGCATAGTCCCTGGCATGGCTTTGACCCACTCCAGCTAACCCCTTCCCAAGCATTCCTAGACAATATGCAGAAGTTAGTATAGATGGGGGACCACTCCCAGGAGGCAGTCTGTGTGGAGATACAATTTAAGCTAGGAGACCTTAATTATACAGCTGTGGCCAAAGGGTGCCACTTGGCTAGCAGAGAGGTCTTGGCACTGTTGAATTTACTAGTACAGATGTTACCTGAAACTTCCAAAATTTGTCCACATGTAAAGTCAGTTCTGTTACAGATTAAACTCAGTTTTTCTGGAAAGATTTCTAGCTGGTCTATTGCAAGTGCATTTGAGATTATCATTCTGAAAACATTTTAACCTATATTTCTGGTGTATCTGAGTGTTTCACAGATACCTCTAGCCTACCTGACTATACAAGATGTATAAACAAGGAAGGCTTATGAACAGATATGGAATGAGGAGACATCTCCAGGGCCACACACAAAAAGCCACATGCACACACCCACACTCATACCTCTTTTCATTTTGATTCTACCTATGTTTTTTTCTGTTGTTGCTGTTTTTTTTTCCCAACATAACGCAAGTGAGGTCCAAGCCTGAATTGTTTATAGTCACACTGAGAGTACAGTTTAAGAAGCCTAAAACATATTAAAGAAAAGCAATAGTTAAAAGCATTTTCCAGCTCTATTTTACCTCTTCAATAACAATGTGCAAATGAAATGGCTTGTTACTGTAGTTCTCTCATAAGGTTCGTCTTGCAAAAGCTGCAGCATCTGTGAAAACATGACTCAACTACAAATATCAGTGCTAAGTTTAAGTGCTCAGATTTTACACTGATGTAGCTGAGAACTGAAATTCCATAATTATTCATAATTTTGTTTTTATGAACAGGTCTTTTCTATGCTTAAAAGTGACAACAGTCAGATACATGTATATTTTTTTTTTGTTGTTTGCTTCCCAGCTGCAGTTATACTGACAAACCTCACATATTTCTTTAATAGCTTAATTTAAGCAGAAAAAAACGAGTTAAGGTCTTAAAAAATATCTTTAAGAGGGCTTGCTGGTACATTTCTACCAATTACTCTATACTAAGAAAACTTAATGTATAGACAAGAGCTGATGTATATACATACTGACTAAAGAGAAAATCTCGTTAAAGATCAGCAGCTTACTAGACTCAATCACAAAATACGTGTGAGGGGATTTGCCAGAATAGTTTAACATTAAAAATGCTGAACAATGTGTTTTAATTTAATGAAGGCAGAGTATAGGCAAAGCCTTCTTAAGAGTCTTCATATTTCCTAGGTGCCTCAGGCAGTTGCTTTATTGAAAACAAGTTACGTTTGGGTTATCAATTGTAGACAAAAATGCCTACTTTGTCTCTTTTTTCTTTTTTTTTCTTTCTTTCTAGAAGGTGTATGTTTTTCTACTTCACATGACAGATCCATCTCCATATCTTCTGGCAGTTTAGGTCTTTAGAAGAGTTTTCATCACCAAAGAGGAAGACATGTTAATACTAGTATGTTTGGCACAGGATTTCTATTTTCGGGTAGAAAAGCTCAACTGATTGCATTGACGTAGCTACTGTAGTTAGAAATACTACCATATAATATTGGAATTACTGTATAATGCATGTTTTTGTCGCTCCTAAGATGTAATTGACTTGCTTAGGATAAGTGCAACTTAATAATTCACTCCTAACCTGTGAGACAAGCCTTCCCAGAGAGATGTAAATACACTCCAGATGAAATCAGTTTTATGAGAGAAAGCAAAAAGCAAAAAGGAGACGGGAAGGGGAGAATTAAAGCAACAGATAGATTTATAACTAAGAGCAATCATAAAAATCTTGGGAAGTCACAGTTAGCAGAATTGTGACTTGCATCCTTGGATGTTTCTTTGATTTGTGACAGATGTGAAATTGAGCAAAAATGTGGGTATACACTGAGTGTTTAAATCTTGCATATTGTTGTTTCTTTTTTTTCTTTTATTGGATTTCTATCCAGTAGGCTCCTATCTCAAATGTAACATGAGGATAATGTTGCGTAGGGTTTGTTTTTCAGCCCTAAAATCCCTAAGAAGTAAGATTGGCCAGTGGCAACATTTGGTCTACCTGCTTCGTCCAGAAAATAGAGCATGGTACAGAGATCCATGAACTACGAGTTTATGAGCATAGTTTCTTACATAACCAACATAGATGTATCGTCACATTGTTGTTCCTCACCTAACTGTTGTTCCTGAGATCTTAGGCCTCTGAGTTGGGCATTGAACCTTTAGGGATCAAATCAGGGCCACAAAACGACAAATGGATCCAAACGACTCAATGTTATCTTCAGGTAGCCTCTTAATGGTACAGTGGAGTTAGAGACCTACCTTCAGGAGTTTTGCCTGACTCCAGATAATTTCTCTCGGTCATGAAAGGTGTTAGGAGACTACTTTCTTAATGATCACTGTTAAAATGACCTGACTTGGTACTGGTGGACTTTCAATGTCCAAGAAAGTGTTTACTGCACTAAAACACCTCACTGTGCCTCTCAGTATTCAATGCTACTTTTCAGTAAGCAGAAATACCAAAGTCTGTTGCCTATGAGATTCCAGAGTGTTAAATCATAGATCAAGTATCAAACCTAATGGAAAATCTTGCTATGAACATATAAAAAAGCCCCCAAAACTTTAAATTTTTGTGTTGTCAAAAGAGATAAACAGAATTCCTTTATATGTGATTTATTCCTGATCTAAAAGATTAATTAAGGATAAAAATAAATTAATTAGGTAAAATTTCTGAGGGGAATGCATGTGAAAAGAGGGCATTTTATTTTAATAGAGCTCCCTGAACTCTGTCAAGCTGATTAATAATATTAATATTTCCAGGAAGTCTGAAAAACAACAGCAGTAAAATTTAAAGTAGAAGAAACTATTTTTCAGTTATAACTAGTTTGTGATCAGAAACGCTTTTATTACAGGGAGAATCTGCATTTTGTGTAAGAAGACATAGATTGGGGGAAAAGACATCAAGGAAAAAATCTTAATTAAAATCAGACAAAATCAATCAAAAATAAATAAATGGGCAACCATATTGCAGTTTAAGTTAACTTCTTGTTAAGCAAAACAATCTGTTGAGAATTTTACAAAGAATATAAAAGTTATCCTGCATGTCTGGAATTGATAACATGCTCTGTCTTACAGTACTAGTTCACCAATGATTTCACTCCTAATCCTGTTTGTTTGTAGAGAATTGTGCCTCAAAAATCCTATAGCCAAACCAAGCTATAAATAAGGTGCACACGACTTAACAGTGAGCGCAGTTGAGAATTTAAAAAAAAGGCAAACAAATATCATCAATTCTCCATCACTGGGACTCTTTCCATCAGTAGTGGCTGCCTGCAAGATATAGGCTAACAAGAACAGAAGCCATCGAAAAGATAAAGTAGGATGAAAATTCCCTGTAACCTTAACAATTCTGAATCTTTCTATTGGTATTTGTCAAGATGTGCTTCATCAGTCAAGAGTAATTCAGAAGTGGAATAGAGGGACAGAAACTGTCAACTTTATTTCACATTTACATTTGCATGGATGAATTCATATCTCACAGGGCTGCAGAACAGTATATATCAAGTGGATACTGAAATGATGCAGTTGAACTTGGTTTGTTGATCTCTGTCATCCAATATCATTAAATGCTCTACAGTTGTCAGGGTTAAAGCAAAACCCAGAAAGTCAGTAACAGTTTACAATATTTTTTAAAACACCAAACAAACAATTCTTTGTCATCACGCAACAGCATATGTTATTAGCCCTTTGGCACTATGGGACATGAGCAGCATTTCCTCCTTCTTTGGACTGCATTTTACACTTGCTCTTAAGTTATTTTATCAATAGTTTAAAGCAGAATTTGGATAATTCTGCTCTCAGAAAAGTCAACCTCAGTTGGATTCTCTTTCCTTTACATTTAGTCTATTCTTTTGCCTTCCTCCGTACTTATCTTTTACATCTCTTTGAACAGTTCAGAACAGGTTTATGATACTTCTACCGTTACTTCAGTAACGAATTTCAACAGCTGCTTCAATATCTCTAAGGTGCTGGTATTAGAACATGCAACCAAGGTTTTACTTTAACAGAATCTCTTGCATCATTGTCATGGTTTAAGCCCAGCTGGCAACTACGCACCACAAAGCCACTCACACACCAGCACAATCATGTAAGAGAGAAACAAACTGGGTGAAATTCTGGCCTCATTCTTGTCAGTAGTAATTTTGCCATTGCTTTCAAAAGATTTATTCGTGATTTCATCTATAGTCCACCCAGTTTTGGAATGAGAACCTACCTGCATTTGTGTGAATCTGTGAATTTGAGAAGCAGTCCATTTTTAGGCAATTGTAAGCAATGGCAAGCAATTGCTTAACACTTTTCCTGTTGTCCCAGCTGGAAGCAAATATAACAAATCAGTTCTTCTTAACACATGCAGAATTGTTTTATATTTCTCCTTGGTAGATTTTTCTCAAGGTTGATGATTTCCTTCACTATCAGTTTATTAGTAAAATCTAGGCATCTTTATCCAGCGGTTCCAGCCAACTGCAAGTGGAGCCTGAGATACCTAAACAAAACATTACTCTTTTTACTGGCATCTCAGCCAACATCTCCTCTTGCTCAGCCTTCTCCTGCCGGTTACAAAAGACCAAAAAATCCAAATACGAGAAATTCCCACCCCTATTCTTAGTATGAACTGGTATTTCTAGATTACTCAGAAGCCAAACTTGGTTATCAAAGAATAGACTTAGACATTATGTTCTCTGAGCTATACAATAACCTGTACAAACGCAGCTCCCATGCAGTTTCTTTCTTGGCTCCAATTTACTTGTCTGTAGTAAAGAAAAGTTTCACAGTTAAATACACTTGCCATCTGCACTATACTGTAAATCAGAGATCCCATTGTTAAAAATGTCTCCTGCAAAAATCCCTTTAAAACCTTTGATGTCATATTTTTAAACCCCTGACTTCTTTTCGATATGTCCGGATGCCTGCTCTGATGGCATTTCCAAATGTCCCCACTGGTTATCTCTTTCTTATAGATCTAACAAAGAAATAATGTTGGACATTAATTGGGCTCAAGAGATGTTTTAAAATTTAGCATCCTTTTCCCTAAAAGACAATGTATGGGGATTCCAACTACTTCATCCATCTTTCTCTTCCCCCCGGGTGGCTAGGAAGGACCATCCCATCTTGGCTCTGACCCTCCACTCCTGCTACTGTTGTTGATACTGCTGCTGAGTCTCTGTTGTCATGATTGATGTTTTGCTGACAGGCACATAAATCATGTCTTTTCATAATGGTTAATGCTGGCATTTGCATGTATTAGGCATGGTTTTGCTCTAAAACACTCAGAACCATGTGTGCTGCATTCATTCTGCTACCTCAGGGTTTTAGAGGGAGGGGGAGTTTGCTGTTTATAGATATATTTGTTTGGACAGTCGGAAGAGCAGAGACCATTGTTTAAAACCCATCTAGATGAAAAGGGATGAACTTTGCAGCTGCAGCACAATTCACTCAGACTACAAGACCCTACAGGATATATTGCCTGGCCAGCATCTTATCAGCAGCTGCAAAGAAAGATGTGTCCGCAGTATCACTGGGTTTTGAACTATGTGCTGGGTTTTGAGTGAAAAAGAAAGATGTTCCTTAACCCCAAAGGCTTTTAATGTTTTACCCAGCCTTTTGTGGACATCTGACCTTCTACAGATGATTTTTGAAGAAGGCGCAATTCAGATTTCATACACTTTACCAGTATTATCTCTTTTTCCCCTATTGGCCTGAAACAACGAAGAAACTGTTTTTATTCTTTCATAATATAATTATTAATCATGGATCCTATGCTTCTGTCCTCTCCAAAAGTTCTCTGAAGGGAATAATTTGTCCCAGAATTTGGCAGCCTGGACAGCCTGCAGTTTATATGAATCCTCCTGATGGGAATGAAGTTTTGGCAACTGATGGAATTACAGAAGTATGTGAAAGTCAAGACTGAAGAAAATCCAGGCTCAGACCTTCAAATCTGCAGAGAGATTGTCCCTTTGGGGATCTCTAGTTCTTCAATAGCCCAGGTCATGGAGGCAGGCAGTGACCCTCCCCACGCAGTTGTAGAAAAGAAAGTTAATGACATGAATCTTTTTCTCCTCTGTAGGCAAGACTGTTTTCTTTGAAAAACTAGAACTGGAGAGCAGATTTCCTACCTGGCATTATCCATTTGTGATGATAATAATTACTTTTACTTTTTACTATTAAATTGTTAACACAGTCTCTGGCATAGTTTTGGCCCAGGCCAACTTGCACTGTTCCAAAAGATACGCTGTATAGCTTGCAGCTTACCACAGGTCAGATATCATATTTACATGATCACTTTGCATAATGTAGTTTTTAACTTCCCTTTAGACATCATTAAGGAATCTGTATATGCTTTTATGCTTCCAGCAACCACCTTAGTAATAAAAGAAAAAAGTATTATAATGCAGTGAGACATTGCAGAATGGACCCAGCATGATCTGTGAGCATCTTCCAAACAAACTTTACAGCAGAAGGCATGATACAAGTCCAGAAGAGGCACATGCTTTTAAAAAACATAAAATAGTTTTGTGGACATTTACAGTCTATAGAGAGAATTTTTTTCAAAGGGTTACATTTTTCTAAGCCATTTTGTAAACATACTCATCACTTTATAGTATTTTTCCATGAAGTTATGGGCTACATTACAGAGAAAAGTAGCCATCAAAAGTCCTTATGATGAAATAGGTCCATATCCTCTACCCCTGGGAAATGAACCCAAGCCCTTTGGCATAACAGATAGATAGCAGTGATTCTTGTAAATGTCAGAGTTGATTAATTAAAGGCCTTGTCTGAACATACCTGTTGAAGCAAACCTGCCATTTATTTCAGAGGGGATTTTGCATGATCTAAGAGAAATGCTTAAGTATTATGTAGTTGAAACTAGCATTGAATTTAGAAAATACTAGCCTTTGAAATAATGAAGGGCCATCCTCTAAAGAAATTTTTCGCAAGACAAAATGGCACATGAACCACATACTGCAGAAGCCAAGACTATATATTTGTGATCAGGCTCATTTAGACTAAATGCATTGCTGTTTGCCAGAAGTTCTTCAGGTGTGACACACCTACTCGAAGACTGAGGTTTAAGACCTTTTGTTTACAAGAGCAACATATTCAGCTACAAAAAGGGACGTGTTATCTTGCTTTCTCCTGTCCATTTTCAGGGCTCTTACAGACTATCAAGAGCGCTTTGCCAGGGAGCATGACAGTTTTCATATTATGTGACTACTAAGGAACAGGAGAGAATCTCGAGCAGCTGAGATGAAAAAGTGGGGAAAATTACAGTGTGAATTCTTAGGCAACAAAGAGATTATTGGAGGAAACCTGAAGGTTGTTTCAAAAAAAAAAGGGATAGAGAAAGGGAGTAAGAAAATTAAGACATATTACGAAATACATGTAATCATATGAGTCTTAAAAATTATGCAGTTATTTTGATTGCAATAGTAAAAGGTGAGCTAGGGAGATGTCTATCTTTATTTTACTCTACAACTCCTGGCTGTCTCTTGTCTTACAAGTTTTATAAAAATCCCAAGGAGTAAAGTTTCTTTGTGTACTCCTCTGATCAACTGTGACATGGTAAAGTTTAGACACTGGTACTCCATCAGGATGAGACTTCCTGGCACTTTTTTTTTTTTTTTTTAATCTGGGGATTTTTTAAAAAATTATTTTATTTGTTAATATTTTAAATTGATTTCTCTCTCCCTGAAAGCATTTGTATACTTGTCTTTAGACAAAACATTCCTGCAGAGGTGTAGAATATTTTAAGATACCTCAGAAACATTCTTCCCTGGATTCGCCAATAGCATAAGTATTCAGCAGATGGCAGGATGTGGCCACTTCAAGACAGCCAAGAATCTGGGCCTCCACCCTCCTTTCTGAGCATGTGTAACCAAGCTGTCTGTCTTTCAGACAGTGGGAGAGAGACCAGTGTGGGAACTGCATGTACTATTGGAAAGCTTTTTAATGAGTATCACTCTCATAATTAAGAAATTATCTTTATGAATTTAAACAGAGGTCCCACTTATGTGCTGTATGAGATTCTTACTTTGCATCTCTGGAAATCATAGAATATTTCTTTGGATTGGCTAGGAACCCACAATTTAGCACATGCATTATGTAAGTATGAAAGGATTTTTTTTTATGATCCATTAAGATTAAGAAGTACATGCACCCATTGCCAACAAGCACACCATCTAATCAATCTTGCATTCCGTTATTCTGTTTCATACTATTTTTGATGGGAAAATTCCACTGGGTGGGCCATCATCCCTTTTATAAATTAAGGAATAAAATAAACAAACAAATAACCCATTCACAATCCAGATATTGTTTTTAAGGCTCAGAAGGTTCTCATATATTAAATGACTGCATCCCAGAGTAACATCTATTTTGTATTTGAGTTCAAGTGATTTCAATGAAAATTAGTGGCAGTTGTGCACATTTGGGAAAGGAAGGATAGATCCCGAAATATAGCACTATTGCCTGTTTGTGATGGACTTGGAAGGCTTGCAATCCAGCTTTCAATCAGGGGAGAAATCAGTGATAGAGAATAACTTAGAATCACCTAGTTTGTTCTTGGACTCAAGTAAGCTCTAAAAGCAAAGTGTCTCTCTTCTTAGATCCTTTAGGAGGTACAATACTGAAGGCCTCTCAAAGAGCACCAACATGCTCCAGTAAGTGAAGGATCTTGACAAAATGTTCCTATGACTTTTTTCTTTCAAAACCCCAGGCAAGGTCTCCCACTGTGTATGCCACCATGACCTTATTCCCTGGCAGAGAGAGGATTTGGTTCCCCTTAACCCTGTAGGATTCTTGAATGACATCTCCCACCTTCTCCAGGAGCATCTTAACCCTGTTCACAGAAGAAAGGGGGAGAACTGGTTCTGTCCCTCTTGCTGGAGATCTTCTGTCAGGCCAAAAGAATAAAATATTTATTGAGCCAGAAAGAGAGAGCAGGTGGGACTTTGGTATTTAATTGTTAGCAATTAAGGACATAAGGGCATAGAATAAGGCGGAGTTAAGTCATCTGGGTTGCAGGCAGTTTTCTGAGAACTGCTTGGCATGAGGTAAATCTCAGATAAAATGTACGAAATGCAAAACCAAGAAACGATATGTCTCACAGGAGGAAAAGTATTTCGCTTGTGTAAATGAAATCAGAGGTAATATTGTAGTTTCCCAGCCATGTAATTTCTAATATAAACTGCATCTGACTTGCTTTTTTGTGCAGCATAATGCTACAGAAAGCAGTTCACTCCGAAAGTTTAAAACTGGAGTAAATCAATAACAAATAAATCCAAAGCAGTTTAGACATTTAACCAACGCTACATTTATACAACAAAGGTGAGGTTGCTGTGAACACAGCCTACATAGTTTTGAATTCTTCATATGTGTCCTTTGAATTTCAAGAGCAGAAAGTAGCAGTCAATTTTATTAAAGTCCATAAGGGAGGTGGAAGATTTTGCAGGAGTGTGCTTGAGCTTACTGACCTCTCCCAGACTTCCTTCAGTTAACTTTCCTGTGTGTCTCCAAATCCCGGAGGCTTTGGAGCTCAATTCGTAGACTGAAGTATTTAAGCAAATATTTTACTAGCTTTTCAATGCTTGTTCAAATACATGCATTGCTCAGCAGTAGTTCAAGGGTTAATAAAAACACATAAACATAATTTATTATAAATTTATCCTTAATGTATAGAATGAAGACATTTTCAGCAACACTTTAGACATTCTGCAGTTCATACAACGTAAAAGGAGTAGTTTAGGTGGTATACGAATTATGAAAACATTGGATTCCTCTGCTAGTTTGCATTGGAGATCTTAGTTCACTTTCTGTCAGGAAGAACAACATTCACAGAAGCGTCCCTTTATGTTACAACTTATATTACTCCACACCTGGAAACTGCACAGCTCTGATTTTCATGGCAAAGGAGACTTTTATGTTCTTCCCGGACATTTAGCTCTTTCTCCATAAAAAAAGAGCCCTGTCCATCTCAAAATTGAGCATCCAGAAATGTTAGCATTCAAAATTTATGGTAAGTTCTTATTCCTATTATGTTAGTTAGTAATCACATCAGTAAAACCCTCATGACTGTTACATCAGTTTCAGGAAGCACTCAAATGCTGCACAGCAGTTTCTGAAAGGAATTTAAAAAGTATGATGTATGGGAATGCAACTGCTTGTGGAATAATGTTATGACCCAAGTTTGAATTTTTTCTGGACAGGATAAGCATCTCAAAATTCACTGTGGGGACTTTAATGACTATCTCCCACCTACCTTCATGATACTAGTCACTTCACCAAGATCCTACTGCACATCGTTAGTGAATTAAATGGAAGTGATCTAAAAATGTGTGAGAAGTAGGTGTACCTCAAAAGCATGAAGGCTCATGTGAGTTATTTAAATGCCTTTGCTCTCTACTGGAGGGGTCAGCATCTCATGAGAGCATACTTATGAGATGTCAATTTGGATAGAAAGAAATGTACAAGCAGCTACTTTTGTAATATCTCAGAAATTTTACTTTCAGCTTGTTTTCTCCTAATTCTGAAACTCCAGGAAAGATTATGGTTTGAATTTAGGGCTCTAGATAAAAGTTCAAAAGTGTCCTTATTTCATCCAATTTGGCTTGCTCAGCCAAACCTCCGTTAAATGGGGGTTTATTCATTTTGCATAGGCTGGTGGCATTAGTAGTAACTAAACATTCCATTCTCTGATGAAGATATTCCCAAACTAAAAGGTAGATGTGATTTTGATGTATCTTAAATTTGTACGGCTCTGATTATGTAGTCTCAGTAGATTAAACCCAGAACACTAGATTAAAATAAGCCTCAGGCTTGGAATACATGTGTACAGAAGTTCAAGCTCAGTTTTACTCACTGATGTTGATTTCATTTTTAAGTTACAACTTTAAAAATCCAGTGTTTTTTTATTTCATTTCATGTGAATAAAAGCTACCATGTTATAAAGTCTTAAGTACATTTCATACCTTATTCAGACGTATCCCCTAAGTTGTTTATATTTACTCTGTAAAGTTTATCCCATACAGATTGTTTATATTCACCTCTGTTAATGACAGAAAGTTTACCAATAAATCAACAACCTCTACTCTCAAATAGTTTAACCCAGGCATTTTTAAATGAAATTGCAATTTATAATTTCTCTACTTTTATAGTGGAACAAGACGGTTAAATTTAGGCAAGAGAAATCATGTAATATTTCTGTTTAATTTCTTTGGTAGTAGAGATGAAAATTATAGACTTGTTAATGATATTGTATGACATCTGAACCAACAGTCTGGCTAAACAGAGTTCTTTTCCTTCACTTTGGCTGTCTAGATCAATTCTTTGATGAGTTCATTAGCAAAGAAAAAGACTGATTGTAATCTCCACTGTGCTAATTTTACATGAGTGTAATTCTAGTGGCTATGGTTACTTCTGATGTACACCAGTGTAAGATTACTGAGGAGCTGAGGATCTCAGTCTTTGGTGTAAACAGATGTAGCTTTAATGAGAGGATCATGGTCGTGTACCTGTAAACAAAAAGAGAAATAAAATCTTATTCTGATCACTTCTAACCTCAGAGTTACTGTTTACACTGTCAATTTAAATAAGTTTATGATGTATAATTCTATCAGTAATAAACATGCATTCCAGGTCCTTTGCCAGGAGAAGTATACTTAGCGAAAGAAAGGAATGTCCACCTGTAAAATTATTTGTCCTTATAAGCAACAACAGGCATATGTTCTACATCATATTTGGGCCCAGCCTCTGTGGCCCATGACCAAAGTAAACACATTTTTCTGATGTAATTGTTGATTCTAGTTGAATTAGTGCAATGCAATCATAGCTGTGAGAAACATTTTATTTGGACCAGCTCTCAACCAGAGCTCAGAGAGGTTGCTTACCTGGCAAACCAGCAACAGTAGCTTGTTTTCACAAAGTTCTCCAAGTTTTGTACTCAGAGGAGCATATAAAAACATTTTAAAGCGTTGGTTGTGGTCCTTCTCCAACTGACACTTGATTAAATCGGAAGTAACTACAATGAAGTCAAATGCAGGCCTCCCAGTATATATGAGATAGTCTTCATGTTCCACTCCCTTGCCATTTTCCACTCAGACATACTTAACACTCAGAGGAACATACTCATATACTGTTTGGGGACACACACCACAGTTTTTTCTCCTTCCTTTGCTTTCCTAGTGCAAGTGCTGGCCACCAGATGAATGTGTGTAATAGTAACAATAACTGGAGCCCACTACGTGAATGCTTCACAAAAAATGCTTTGAAATTATACCACTACTTTCACTCTTAACTGTCACAATTCACATGCCTAAAAAGGGAGGGAAAGTAAGAAAGGAATATAAAACTTTTCACCCAGCATAACAAAAGCAAGTGCTTTATATATGACAAATTATTAAGAAAAAAGTGTAAATATTACAACAGCAAGATTTTTTTTTTTCAAAGTTTTAAGAATTCAGTATAAGCTTTGAGATTTACTAAAATCAACAAAGGTTTCTGTTTTGACTTTGGGAGGCTCAGGGTTTCACTTACTTAAGTTTTAAGAAGGATAAAATTTCACTTCTCTGTAAATAAGTGTATAACTAGTAAATAAGAAAGGTAAGCAACTAAGGTTGGGAGACAAAGGAGTAAACACACAAAAATGGTGGCTGGCTGAAACTACTTCCAAAATTATGGTGCTGTTTAGTACATATTTTCAGTTCTGAAAAGGGTTGAACTTAGGATGAATTTCAAATTTTGGTGAGCTTTAAACATGGAAGTTCAAACTTTTTTTCTTAAATTGTATCTTTTTTTGTTTTCCCCTGGAAAAAATACAAAGTTTTATCTTTCTTACGGGACATCAAAAGTCAAATAAAAGTTTTCCAAACCAGCTTTTTTACCAGATTCCTGAAAAAGTTGCATTTTGTGTTCTGAGTTATTCCTATTCATCCCTTCCCCATTATATATAGAGACATCTGTTGCCTGCTTACTCACAGATCTAAAGTTAATATGAGAAAACTTAGATAATTTCTTACCAGCAATGAAAGGAAAGAGCAAGAGAAAAAGAGAAACAGAATGTGGGAAAGGACATGACAGAGAATAAGGGAACATTTGTAACTAGGTCCTGGGAATATGCTTTTGCCATATTTTAACATTGAACAAGCAAAGTGCAAGAACAAGAGTGTTTAGTCACAGGAGTTTTCAATGCTAGAAACAGTGGTATTGCCCGAAGACTGAACTTAGCATTTTGCCACAGAACATCTAGTTGAACACTCCCACTGATACTGTGTGTGCACATGGAGAAGAATTGATGCAGCATATCTCCATTCAATATTCCCCAGCGATTCACAGGAAGTAATCCAACTAAGAGATAAACGGTATTTTTTCTTTTTTTTTCGCACATGTGCAAATAACTGATGCTGAAAGCTACCTTTCTTCTGTTTCCTATAGTGTTGCACAGGTGGTTCATTCATTGGAAACACCTTCTGCTGTTCCAGTTAGATTATTGTACAAATAAACAATGGAAACCTCTGCCCTGGCAACTGAAAAGAAAGATCCCAACCATTGAATTTGCAAGGTTTCTCCAGCTTTACTCAATCTCTTCAATCAAATCCTTCTGTGAATCAAAAAGAATTAGCCATAAGCCATTTTAAACAAAAGATGTACATCTGGAAAGAGATTATTTAAGCACAAATGTATAACAGAAATCTGGGAATCACAAAATCATAATCTCTCTGCATTCTTAAATGTCTTAAGCCAAAATGCTTTGCTTGGATGTTTTCTTTTTAGGCCTCTTCCATCTATATTCTTCTGTGAAATGAACTCATTTAACATCTGAAAGGAAATCTGGTTCTAGATGTTTAGCTGGATTGAGCAGCCTGTTAGTTCTCATACTATGAGCCATGCTGATGTTGTCTAGTAGAGCTGTGGCATTAACTAGTATCAAATCAGTCTTTGTAATTTCTCTTTTAAAAACATCCTTAATTTCTTGTTAGTTTTTCACTCAGCTGATAAAGGCTACTTATGCATGGAACATAAGGTTTTCAGTATTATTTTTAACCTACTTTCCTTAGGGGATTAGTGGCAGAACACAGTATCTAGCTCCTGCCTGATTCAGGTATATAAAAGCAGAAGACAACTCTCCTCTTAGCTGAAAATCTCTTATAGACACATCGCAAATTTTACTGCTCATGCAATGGCAGAGATTGCTGCTGGGACATGATGCTTAATTCTTCCCATAGAGCGATGAAGTCCAGTCCAGTTTAAATTCTTCCTGACATCTCCTGAGAAACTTAAGTTAGTGTGCTCAGAACTAGAACTAACTAAAGTCAATGGAGGAAGGAAGGGGAATGAATTTTATAAGCAATTGCATTGAATAGTAAGGAAAAATACAAACACATGAGGAAAAGTAAAAATCTTGAGTTCCTTGCCGAGTCAGGTGAGTGAGATAAGAAATAACAAGTTTACACAAGGCTCTCCCTTGTAAGTCCTGGGGTCTCCTACCTTTATGTGGTGACTGCCCAGGCAACCTAGGCAACTGCTTTAGGGTTGCCTAAACCTAGGACTAACTGTGTGTGTGCATAGCTGATCATCCCTCTAATAACTTTTGATTTTGCTACTGGTTCCAACCACATTTTATATATCATTAAGACATGAAGCTCCACCATGCACTGTGAAAACAGACATCTAGGTAAAGGTGAGAGGCTTTATTAGTGCTGTTGAAGGAAAAGATGTGGTGCAAGCACAACTATACACCAGAGAGAAGCTCAATTCAACCTGTGACCAGCAGTTTGAAGGAGGTGATCCTGCCCCTCTACTCTGCTCTTGTGAGACCTCACTTGGAGTACTGTGTACAGTTCTGGTGCCCTCAACATAAAAAGGACATGGAGCTGTTGGAGCGAGTCCAGAGGAGGGCCATGAGGATGACCAGGGGGCTGGACCACCTCCTGTATGAAGATAGGCTGAGGAAGTTGTGGCTGTTCAGCCTGCTGAAGAGAAGGCTGTATGGACACCTCATAGCAGCCTTCCAGTATCTGAAGGGGGCCTATAAGGTTGCTAAGGAGGGACTCTTCCTTAGGGACTGTAGTGGTAGGACAAGAGGTAACAGGTTCAAACTTAAACAGGGGAAGTTTAGATTAGGTATAAGGAAGTTGTTCTTTACTGTGAGGGTGGTGAGGCACTGGAATGGGTTGCCCAAGGAAGTTGTGAATGTTCCATCCCTGGCAGTGTTCAAGGCCAGGTTGGACAGAGCCTTGGGCAACATGGTTTATGCGACGTGTCCCTGCCCATGGCAGGAGGATTGGAACTAGATGATCTTAAGGTCCTTTCCAACCCTTACTATTCTATGATTCTATGATTCTATTTGACATATGCTCTTAATTAGTCACTGGAGAATACAGAATTCTCTCCTCTGAGAACTATGTGATAACTATTTTTTTTTTTTTCTTCTCACTTCGGAATATTCACAACATCTCTCTCCCATGTAGATTCTCTAGCATTCATCAAAAGTGAACTCATGCTGCAATATTGGTATCTTTCATTTAAAAATGTCAGCCAACCATGACACACAAACCTGTCAGAAAACAGGTTTAATTTTTTTTTTTTGACACTTATGAAATGACCTCTCTTAACTAATTCAACCACAGTTTGTATTAAAAAGGAAAAAAGTATTTTCCAGTAGGAAAAGGAATTGTAGAAGGAGAATGTTTGTAAATGAAAAGATTGTCTTTTGAGGAGGCAATAAAAAGGAAGCCATAATACATTGGTGGAAGTGTACTACTTACTGGACTGACATACTCAGCATTGGAAACAACTGTTTTCCTAGTCAAAATGAGAATATTTCACCCTCTGCTATGCTATCAGTCATAAGGTGTACTTGCATTTGAGTGCCTCTAGTGGGAGGTCCTGCTCAAGTGACTTATGTACCCATAGGAGAAATAAGACCTTAGCCTAGGAACTCTAGTTTACCAGGCCAGAACATTCAGATAGAAGTTCAGGACTTATTTTAAGTGAACTGGATGAGCTTACACAGTCAACATAGACCCACACTTTGCAACTTTTTTCACAGATTTTGTCAGAGTTGCTTGACTTTGTATTACTCATTCACAGTCAGAGCACTGAAATATTCAAAGACCTGACTTGACTTATTTAGGCGATGTTTCAAATAAGCCAGTGACTGGTTTTGGTTTTAGTGTTCATTTCTATAATGAAATCTCATGGATAAATATGACTACTGTTATGGCTTCTTGGATTAATTAAAGGGGATTAGTTCCTTTTCCACAATATTTCTTGATTTTTTAGCAAGTATTGAGGCTTGGCCCCCTGGACTCATCTCTCTTTCTTTATGTATCTGACACATCTTATAATACATCTGAATGCACAGATAGGTTGTTCTAAAATGCATTCATTCCAATGAACTTGAATTTTATTATGTGTATACCAGGCAGATTATGGTTTTCAAAAAACTGCTTTTGCAGTCGTGTTTTTGTGATAGTTTTCCTCCCAGATTTATATTCCACATACCAACCTTTATTAATGGAGAGAGAAAAATGCAAAGATCTAAAGATCCTTCCTTCCCTTAGTGCTCATTTTGAAGCTGTGTCAGGGGTGCACTGAACAGCCTTGTTTCAAGCCATGAACTTATGAACTGATGATTTTATGAAATCCAACTCTTACTGTTATTATAATATAATCCTCATTCCTTTCATCACTCAATTTTTCTGCAAAGTCAGATATTTCTTTATATTCCTGTAGGGTGACATGGATGTGCATGCCCACTTCCGTCTGTCGTATGCTGTGGCAAGCATCAAGTGATCAAATAGGCAGTTACTAAATACAAGCAGCTCCTGTTGACATCAGTGGCTGAATGTTTTTCCTTGACAGTGGGTGCATGATCTAGTCTCAGGATAACAATATGTTTGGTCTTCTCATCTACTTCCTAACAGTTGGCTGTAAATCTGGTTTTGGGCTTCTTGTATTCTTTCCTTGTTGAAGAGTGAACCGGGCAGCTATTTTTAGTCCTTTATCTGAATCCAGAGTAGAGGTTAGCTGCTGTTAATTTATCACGGTCTTATCTGTGTTATTAATGCATTTCCATCAGGTATTCCTTTTGCTAGTTTAGAGGTAACCCCCTATTTTGCTGCAGAAAAATGTTGCAAAGAAAAAGAAAAATAGCAGAGGCAGATCCAGCAACCAAACAGCTTAGTTCATTTAAGTCCATTATAGAAATAGAACTTAGTGTAATTAAGTCTATTCCCAGTTCTGTCATGTTGATGGATAAAAAGCGTCTAGAAACCCTCCTGGGGCGGTAAGGCAGGGAGGAGAGAGGTGGTAGGTATCACCAGATGGCGCTGGTAGATACGGCCTTCAAGAGCCGTGAACACTGCTGTGCTCTCGCTTGCCTCTGGACTAAGGCCGTTGATTGAAAAGTTGTCAGGAGAAACATCACAGTTGCTTCTTTGCTACAATGTCCCCTGAAGAGGTCTTCTGACATCGTTCCTGGACAGTTGGGTTTGAGTGGAATTTTCAGGGAGCATGTTTTACTTGGGTGTTCATGGTGTGGGAATCTTATCGCTCTCCTCTGCCAGCAAAAGCACCCAATGGGACAGCAGTGAGTAGCAGACCTTGAGTTTGAGCCTTGGACCTGCCTGCTTGAACCTGCCTGTCTTATTTGTCTTTCAACAGCTTTTACCTCAGCCAAAAACAGTGAAAAATTTTATGTCAAACAAATGAACACTAAGATATTAATATGGACAGAGAGTGTACAGCAAATGTGTAATCAGGATAATAAAATAGGTTAAAATGATGATACATGACCCTAAGATATTTTTTAGTATAAATCCATGCGAGAGTGTGTCAGAGGATGTCCTTTTAGGTTCTCTTTGCATTCTTGATTTTAAGGCTATTTTCTTCAAAGTGTGCTTAACTTTGTATTGTGCAGAATTAAACTGGAGGTTAATCTTTTCGGGCACTGGCACTCATAATCCGATAGCATGAAGAGCAGAAAAGGAGAAGAAAACATCACAGGTGATAGGGCTAAAGACGATTGATAGCAACTGGTTCCCTAGTAGCTCAGATGTGATACGTGAATGTGGTGTTGTAAATGAAGGATTTCAAAGCAAAAGGATAAGTTCAGGTGATTGTAAGCATTTTTTAGTTCTGTGCATGGATTTTGATCATTTGTTGTCATTGTGGCTGGTTCTTTTCAAGACAACTTTCCAGTGCTCTGCCTGCTCAGTTCCTTCAACATATAATGTGTATTCCATCCATCAGATAACTGATATCTGGGCATTGTTGCAAATAAACAACAATTTTATTTGGGAATCCTTGTCCCTTCCAGTGTGATTATCTGGTGGTCTTTGTCCTATCTGATTCAGTCACATGTTAGCAAGTTCAGACTGCAGCTTTAAATGTGCTTCTTCCTGCCTGAGCCCAACTCTCAGCAAAGTAAAAAAAAAAAACCGCAGGTAATTAAAATACTGATTTTTTGGTTTTTTTTTTGTCTTTCTGTGTAAAATATTAAACTACTGCCTTTTGACTGTTGAAACATGAAAAATATAGCTTATACTTATTTTAGTTTTGATCTTTCAACCAAAACACAATTTAAAAAAAAGTCAAACGATACACAAGAAGAAACCAACATAGCACTGACAACAAACTGATTTTTTCTATAGATTTTCTCTCTGACGCATGATAATAACATCTAATTTTCTGTCAGAAAAGATAGATTCTAGAGAAGCGTCTGTGCCATTTGGAATGCACAGATGTGAAAGTTACTCTTTCTCCAGATGGAATATTTTGACTGACCATCACAGAAAGGGAACTGTTTCCTAGGGTAAAGGAGTCCATTCGTATGAAGTTCGTGCCCTCCAATACATCTGCTGATTCACACATGCAAAAAAAAATCTGGGAAAGAATATTCTTGAAACATCTTTTGTGACTGGTCAGTTCACATGGTGGTGTTGAAGATAGGAAAAGGATGAGGTTCATTCTCCAGCTCACATCTGTCATTGTCTTCTCAAGTAAAGCATCAGTACAGAGTAGGACACTACGGTTTTGATCCATGACCAAGGCCTGCATATTAAGCATCCAAAAGGTAAAGAATTTTTGTTTCTGTGTAAAAAAAGGCAAAGCTGAAAATACATGCTGAGGCTGTATAGGTTCTGAGCTGGAGTAACTCCTGACGGATGCTAGGCCTAGTGGGAATTAAAAGCCAGACCTGCTTCCCAGCTTCAAGCTTCCTCTCCCAGGCATGCAGCAAATGTGTTGTTTGCTCCCTGGCCCTTTGCACAATGGGCTGTCCTTCCCCTCAAGTAAGTCAGCCCATCATGAGAGCAACATATGGAGCCTTTTGGGCCTTCCTCTGTCCAAAAAGTTGCGTCATTTTTAGGCAGTATAGGACCCCCAATGGGACTGACCTTCCTCCTCTTGAAATAAGTATCAAGACTCTTCTTGACTTCTGTGGAAAGGGGAGTGGGCATTAAGTTTGCCTCTGGGAAAATAGAAAATAAAAAAGGCAAGTTATATGGATCCCTGAGAGTCCATAACACAGGCATTACTCATGCAAATACAATATTTAGACTATCTTAAATGCATATTAGTTGGAACATGCATGGCAATATTTCAATAGTTTCTCTGCAAATACAACTTCTGCATGTGCGAAGTAGCTGGTGATGTTACAGTGACACAGGGCAGTGAACAGCAATCCCTGTAGTGGGAGAAAAGTAGAGGGTACAGAAGGCTAAGTCAAAGCATTTCACAAGCCCTTTATATTGGAAAGGATTCTGGTATAGTAGACTGTGACATTGGGCTTTCACTCTTGGCCTCTCAGAGGCCTCATGAACAGGATTATTTATGAGCATTTTACCTGCAGTGTCTTGGGAGAGAGTTTAGTGTACATTTTTGTAGAAGGCAAAATGCAAGTGTTTTGAATGGATAGGAATAAAAGGTGTGAGTTTTCTAACTAACTTCTGCAGTACTGCTTCAAGCATAATGCACTGAAGATTGATTTCAAAGACTTCAGTTTTTCTCTCAGCTTTGCTTGTGGAGAAACATAGATCTTGGTGACCCCCCCTCATCCCACTCCCTCCAAACGGACATGATGACCTGGATCCTCTTTTGTAAAAAAACAACAGGCAACCCAAACAAAAAATATGCAAAATGCTACATGGAACCCCAAGTAAATCCGCTTGTAAATCCATGCCTCATCATCCCTATATATTAGTCAAGTGTGAATTGTAATAATAGATTTGCCAGGTAATCAGTCCAAATATCTTTCTTTTACTAGAAGCTCTACAGGAGACTGTGCAAATCTATTTAACACTGACAGGAGCTGCTAAAGCAAAAAACCCTCCTTTGTTTTGATCATTCCAAAATAGTGTTCATGCAAAGGTTATTGAGCAGAACCAAACTTCAGGCAAAACATATTAATTCCAATGTTTATATACTGCTCTACGTGCCTCTACACATGAGGCCGTGTAAGGATGGGACTGACCTCTAAGTGTGGGAGTGCAAATAGGTACAACGGATCACCGTCTTTCTGTAAGAGAACCTTCTCCTGGAAACAAACAAGCCAGGCAGTGTGCATTTTAATTAAAATCACATCCTGGGCATTTAAGTTTTCAAAAATTATTAGTATGACAGAGGTTACCTTTTCTTGTGACTACTATTATTACTGTCAGGCTGCCTGCTTCAAGCGGGGGGCTGAAGGTTGCATATGGGATGGGAGAATGTAAAGTTATTTGGAAGGGGTTAGTACATGGGGCCATAGCCTTGGAATGCTCTTTGTTGGCTGGCGGTCTCTTGCTGTCTTGTCTACAGCTGTGCAAGACCCCTTAGGACATCATGTATAGCCCTCAGCAGTGACTGCAGTGCTATAAACTGCAGGTGATTCTGGTCAAATCCAATTTCTCTTCTCGAATAGAGCACATACTATCACTGCTGCATATTCCTTGCCAAGGTAAACAGGGAAACAACTTTACGGATTATTATTGGGAATTTCTTTCAAATTTCTGTTTGGTATTTTTTGCATTTCTTTAAATAATTTTTCCCTATTTGCATTCCTGCACTTGTAATTGAATCTAATGGAGCATGATGGAATAAGATGACATTTGGGTGTATACAAATAGTCTTACAAATTAAAAAATGAGCTGCTTAGCTTAGTAAAGGACCACACTTGTCTTTTATGTAGCAAACTTAGGACTCACAAAGAGGTTTTCTAGGAACATCTTAATTTTTTTTCTTATTCACACTGACATTTCTATGACTCATCGATGTGCATTTTACAAATAAAGCTGTGCCACAAAAGGATAAAATGACCTACCCAAGGCTGTACAAAAACTTGTGGTGCAGTCAGCAGCTGACTCATGCTCCTAAATCTCTGTTTCATTCTATTGTGCTATTCTTTGGCACCTAACTAACTCTTGTGCCTTGAAAAAGCTTCCTTTCTGGAAACAAGTTTTGCTTCAGCTCTGAGGTGCACAACCACTTTAAAAACAGAGGAGAAAAAAGCACATGTTTGGGGAAAAGTATAAAAAAGGCACAAGAACAACAAATTCTTTTGTAGTTTAAAATTCCACTTTGAAGTGCATTTTGGTGATTATCAGATAAATCCCTAAGAACAGATTGGAATGTCACTATATATGTGCTTGGAGCAGTTCTCTCTTTAATGGATCTTTTGGAACTTGCCTAAGTTGCCATGAGAAGCCCATTTTTATCATGCTGTACTCTAAATATTTTAGTACTGAAATTGGCTTTTAATAAAATTAACTGCAAGTTCAAAATGTTTAATGGATTCCATGGCAATAAAATTAAGAAGAATGTCATTTTGTCTCTTTAATGTGCCCCCAAACATTCTTGCAATGAATTAGAACGTTGATTGTTATTTTTCAGCTCAGGACTTGGCAGGTGTGTAACCCGACTCCTGATAGCAGGACAGCAGATTACATTCTCCTATAAAACCATTTCTAAATGACTTGGCACAAAAACTGTTATTGCATGTCTGCAGGTGTTTAGTAATTGGATTAATGCAGAGCAAAAGGAATGTCTGACACCCCAGCACTGGGAAACGCTGAGGAAAGACACATTAATTTTTAAGAGTAACCTGGAATGCATGATGACAGCCTGTTCACACACATGGAGCCAGATCTAAGCCTGCAAGTTTAAAATTAACTGCTGTGAGCAATCACCTTCCAGAGAAAAGTTTATCCAAACCTAAATACAATAACAGGAGCTCTGTAAGTAAGGAGGTAGGGAGCTTTGGGCTATGTTTTGATCCTATTCCAAAAGCAACTCGCATAACCTTAACAAAAGTCCTTATATCATGCATATCACGGATCCCTAAAATCCTAGGTGTCTATTAAAAATGTCCTTGATAAACATTTAGACCCTCAAAATTCTGTAAAGGTATAAAGAATATAATATAATCTTGGATCATGGGCTTCCAGGGTAAATTGATGTTCTTTTAAATATCTAGATCATGAATTGGAAAGGCTTTTGTAATGGCCAGTGACCAAAGATATGAATCTTTCTAAACTGATGAAAATATTAAAGTAAGAAGTCCACTTGAACTAGCAAACACTTGAAACAAATTTCTAAAAGAGTCTCAGCATAGACCCTGTCAGTGCTCAGAAAAACACTTGCATGTAACCTTTGGGTTCACTAAGTTTCGGTGTACCGCTGACAGGTTGTCCTTGAAAATTCGCTTGGGCATGGATACTGTTTTAGAGTACATCTTTTGCACATATGGCTTATAGATTAACTATAACAGCAGAGGGGTTTAGGAATAAAAACAATTCTTTGCGTTATCTTGTGCTGGGAAAACTGGACCCCTGAGAAACAGTTCTCTGCTGCTAGGGTGCCTGGGAGGACATAAGTGATGTGGGTCCATTGAGGGCACTTCAGAAAGTATTTTTTTATCTGCAAGGTATTATTCTGCAGATCTACACTGTGAGTAAAAAAAGGATATTGAGGTGACTGACCTCAATACCCTTTCAGTCATCTGTCTGGTTCCTCTGGAAGCAGCACTAGCTAGACACAGGCAGGAGAGACCAGTGTCTTGTAACCAGACTGCTGGCTAATTAAAAAAGCCACCAGATTTGGATAATATTCATGATTTATACTTGTTGGGGTTTCCACAGTGCATCTTCCAGACCATGGAAATGTCACAGGTGAGGATCTAAGTTTTTTTGGCTTTTGCCCCATCTCTCTAACCTCATGAACAAAGATGAGGAATGGGTAAGACTCCACGTCATTTTCGTATGTTGGTTGGTTAGAATTACAATATGCTGAAGTAAGCAGGGGATTAATTTCAGGATGAAGTAAACTTTGCAGTTCTTTATATTCTCTAAATGAATAGCAAATAAGAATCCTAAGGGAGGAGAATATATTCTTAACACTAAAATAGATACAGAACATATTCATTACACCACATTGCCTATGGAAAAGAGGTTTTCCTTAGGGAATTTAATCAAAATACCCTTGCCTTTTGGGAATAACAGTTGAATATTTTACCAGAATCTTATAAGCTTTGTCCTTTACAGCAAATGACTTTTCACTGGGGATCGGGAGTTTAATGACCATGAAGCAAATGGCAGCCTCATGGAGATCATTGAGAACTCTGCACTGGCTTCCAGATGCAGCAGTCACAAGTCAGTCACACTGCAGTTAAAACTGTTAAACAACTTTTGCTATAGCTTTGTCTTTTACATGCATTCAGCTTTCTCCAGGCTTGATGTCTATCAGAAGGCTTATTGTTGAGGACATGGACAATAGATTGACAATATATGTAATAGAGCTCATATTGCACAGGTAATACACATGCACAATCTACTGCTTTAAAAGTTCTTTAGGATGAAAGGTTCAACTTCTCAACTTCTGAAGGTAAGGGAATGTCGTATTACCATTCCCTTCACAGAGGTAGCTCTGCCTCAGTTTACATCCTTTCCGTGCTTTGCATGAATCAGGCCCTAGCATGGAGGGTCCATTTCATGTGGTGTGGGGAATACTTCATTTCAGATGTTTGACTTTGGAGCTTTAACACTCCTTGATTATCATCTTTTATGAATTTACTTTCTTTTTCTTTCTTTTTTTTTTTTTTTTCAGAGCTAGAAAATTAAAAGAAGTCTGTGGTGAATCCACAAGCTTGAGTGTTACATTCCTGTGGCACAGAACTGCTGTGCTGAACGATGCTGACCATGTAGGATGGAAGCAGGCTGTTCTAACAGGCAAATTAATAATGCTTGAATGACTCAGGAAATAATAAAAGCAACCAGTTCTGCATCTAACCATCCCTTCCCCCAGAAAGGTGGTGGTGTTTCCATGTAACCTTTTCCAGCTTTACTCCTCAAAGTTGGATTGGTCCCTGAAAAACAACTTTGAACAATTTCTGAGAAAGTATCTGAAGCCCAGAGTTTCCTGCAGGTGAAGGAATGGCTGTGTACTAACAAAGCATCCCAACAGTGGGAACTAAAATGAAATAAAGGGATAAGTTTGCAGATGTTTGACCTGTTTTTATACTCAATATGAACTCATTCACATTTGTATACTAAGTATAAATTCACTCACGGTCTATTGTTGAACACAGGAAAATAAGTTATCTGGACTTTCGTTTGGACTAAATACACACTGCTACCTTCTTATGTAAGTCTGAAAGTCACAGAGTTTAGACAAAACCAGTTGCTTCAACTCGCTTTATTTTCGGTGGAGACAGGCAGAGTGATTTATGTCACTTTTCTTGAACACCTGGCTCAGGAGTTGCCTTCTAGATGTACCTGTACCTCTCCAAGGACTAGAAGTCTGTCTGAGACTAGGACCATACTTTCAGGCTATTGCATTAACTTGTCTGAATTTCATTCCAGCCTGCAATATCAGGAAAGCTTCATTATACATTGTTACAATGAAACAATACTTTCTCCTGTGAATGAAATGAAACTATCCCATAAAAATTTTATAATACTGATACACTATTGAGATAGTTATATTAGGCAAGGCTCACATCTCTTCATCTAGCTATGCAAGAAAATTCTGCAGTCTCATGATCAGATCTTGATACTTTCACTCTCTGTGAACAGAAGCATTGTCTATCATCTTGTAGTGTCACTGATTTCAGGAAGCATCCTCTGGGAGAAGACTGCGCTTCTGTGTAGCAGGGCTTATTAACTTACTTACTTTGCGCATTTACTGAAGGGGATTGCAGACGTTTTTACTCAAGACGACCAGCATTTCCTACCCTTACCAAAGAAGCTTGTTAGTTCTTCTTTCTCCTTAATATTATTATTAAAATAGAAAAACCTCAGTAGAAGATCTTAGTAACACAGCAGACTGTTTTAACCATTGTCCAATTCCATATATGATTGATTGTTTTCTCACATTGTATTCAGAAAGGGTGATTTTAAATTGGGACGTTTTAAAAAGCAATTTTTTTCACAAATGGAAGAAGAAATGCAGACCTCACCCAAAGGATAGATGTCATGATTATTGTTTAACTGCATACAGGCTTTTTAGAAGGAAATATGGGCAAAACGGATGGTCTTCTTCAAGTATTAAGTATTGTGCCTTATATTTTTAAAGGATAGTTAACTGTGCTAAGGAGCATAAGTTTGTGTTTTTCTAAAAGAATTTTGAAATTCCTACCATGTCATAGTTTGCTTTAGTTTCTTTCTCTTATTTTTGTATTAAAAAAAAAAAAAATGAAGAAAATCTAGAGACATGCCAAATAGAGGTAGTGATGTGTTCAGACCTGTAACATTACAGGTTCAGGAAGACTTCAGAGTTGAAACTGGTAGGATCTGGTTACATTTCATCACAGAGGATAAATTTATGCCTGTAAGCCATAACCTTTGGTCAGTCTCTGTTTCTTCCCATTGGTTAAGAGATATACTTGTGCTACTCATCTGTCATGCAGTCACACTGAATAAAATTCTCTTTGTTTTGTTTTCATTTGTTTTACTGGCTACTTACATCTTCAGCAAAGATAGGGGCTATCCAAACTGTGTGCCTATCTACAGAATACAGATCAAACTTTTTAAAAATTATATCCACATGCAAAGGACAGTGATTGCTGGGGCTGCTGTAAAAACTGAAAAATAGAATAGCTGTTATTCACATAGCAACTGAATTGAGAAAACATTCAGTTATTATTAACACCATGTCTGTGTAGCCACATCACAGAGCTCTGGGGCTACATTCGTATCAGTAAATAAAATGGATCAGGTGTCTCCTCTGGCTCTGTGACCTATGACATGAGGATGCTCATGAGCAGACAGCTGAACTCTTTTACTTTGCAAAACTGCGTGGTTGCCTCCAAACAGGCTGTTGTTTCTTGGGTTAGCTAAGACCTGAAAACTGTGTCCAGGCATTGTCTGGAAGAGTATTACTTTGGATCAAATCAGTGCCAAGAAGTGTGCTAGTAATTTAATGACATGACCTGGCCTTGTTTAGTATGCTAATATAGAAGTAGTAAAAAATGCCAGGTGCTGTACAGAACCAGAAACCAGCAAAATGCCAGTCAGACCTTGACATAAGTAGCAATATTGAGAGGACAGTTATACATAAACCTGGCTTCTGCAAAGATGTACATAAATTTCTTTCTGCATTGCAGAATGGAATAAAAAGACACTAAGTTTCTTCTAAAACTTGGGAACAGATGTATGCTTTTACTGCTACTCTTAAAAGTCTGGGAGAAGGAATTTACTTTCTGGTATTCAAAAATGTTCCTTTTATCAAATGAAGATAGTATGTGAACAATATACTACAAGTTTGTCATGAAAATCAAAAACCAAAACAATATGAAGCATTCTCCCCAAATTATAAGGGTTTCAAATTTCAACCTGAATGAATAGTTCTGTTTCCCACCCAAACATATTTTTTGAAGAACTCCTGGAAACCTGATATCTGAATGCTGGGAGCTTTTCAGAGTTTTCATACCAGCCTACACCTGAGGGTACACTGAAATACATGGCTGTTCATAGCTGGAACCACGAAGCTATGTGTATGTGTCTTGTATAGCTTCATTATAGAGGGCACATGGATATTACATCTCATGTCTGGTTTTAACACATAATCACTGTACTGAATTCTGGTGATGCATTCAGGTCCAGCTGCTTTTATGCTGAAGGAACTAAAGTCCAGGTTTCTATTTCACTTGATCAGGAAACCTCTGGATCCGGTCCTCATTTTACAGTGAGGGCAAATCTGGGCACAAGCAAATAGTGGTGGGAAGATACCCAAGAAAAGTGCCTCAATTTGTTGTGAAATCGTGAGTACCTTAGGTGGCTTCAGGACAAAGTCCCTCTGGATTTTGCCTGCAAATGATTGCAGCCAAGAGAAGGACTCAGTAACTTGGCTACAATTTTCTTTTATTGCTGGCTAAGCTGATCTAGCCACTGAGATAATGTGCTGATTACCTGAACTAATTCTACAACACAGATATCCTCTTCAGATTCAATTTCAGGAAGCGATTCTTAACTTTGCAATGAAAAAAATCTGGGTGCTGGGCTTTGAAGAAAAAAAAAAATATAAATTAGGTGCTGGGCTTCTGAAGTTATTTTAGAAAAATAGAGGATTTTGCTACTGAAATTATTCACTGCAGTCCTCCCCTGCTTGGAGGGATCTTATTGCTAGCTGATAATGCTTACCAAAGGTGACATTAAAACTTCCTTATATTCTTAGATGTGTAGTCTGCTATCCTAACCAGCGGCAATCTGATGTTAAAAGTATACAGCTACACTGCCAAGTGGTGCTTAAAAAAATGCAGGGTGCAGCTGTTATTGAATAAGGTTCTCCCACACTTCTGCATAGCACAGGCTGCAGCCCAAGATGAAGCCACTAGAAAACCTAAGCACAGGCAAGACACACAAGACTCTACAGCCAATGACAACAGGAAAGTTTAACACTAGATCAACACAAGTATAATTAGCTGTTTCAAGTGGAGACATTATTCTTCATTTCCTGCCCTCAGCCTGTTTCTCTGAACTGTTAAACAATAGCTGTATTTCATGCATAAAGGGTTGGGTTTCAGAGGCTGGTGAAATGGTTCCCCTGTGGGACTGGATCCAAAGGCAGATGGATTCACTGGGAGTGTCACTGGGTTGCTTCAGGTGGGCTGAGACAGCCTGACAAACAGAGAAATTGTGGGGAAAGATAGCTTATTTGACAACCAAAAAGCAAGAATTTTAATCCAGCTGATTTCAGTCCTTTTGACTCAGGTAGGCTTTATACCCACCATACTAAAACACAATCAAAAGATCCCCTTCTTTTTCTTCTGTTGAGCTCCGAACTTTTAATACGAGGAGAGATTTTCCCTTTCTTTTCCCTACTAGTCTCTGTGTATAACTCTTCCTTTTTCTCCTCATTCTGCCAGTCTCCTCCATCCATTTCCCAGCTTTCGGTCATACTCTTTCAATCACATTTTTTTTCTTTCAGTGTTGTTTCTGCTGCCTACTAGTAACTTCCAGATGAATTAAATTTTCTTTCCATGGATCCGAACTTCTCCAAGTTCCAGTGGGGTTTGCCCTTGGCAAAAATCACTAGCCTATGGAGGCAGGCTGGCCACCATATGAGTCAAATTCCTGGGTTACAGGTAATGAGAAGCAGCTAGATCCAGGGATAAGCTGCCCTCTTGCTTTTGGTGATAGCTTATCCTGCAAGTTCTAGCAACACCTGAACTCTATATTCTGTAGTGAGTCTAATGTGAATGTTGTCTTCCACCAAAGTCATACACTCCCTGCAAATTCAGTAGCGCCTGGCATCACCCTGTGAGGTAAAAAAAGCATTTAGAAGTTTCCAATTGAAAAACGTATAGAATGATATAATAAATTAAATCTTTTGTATACTACATGTGCAGACTATAGTTATGTGCCTGACATAGTAAATTTTTGATGATTTTTCCAAACTTTCTACTATTTTTAAATGGCAGACCACAAAAAATACAGGTTGCATGTTCCAAACACAAGTTTTCTGCCTGCACACATGCTATTGCTGAGACCAATTCTGACTATCTTCACATGTAAACAAAGCGACATGCAAAAGGGATTGCACATAACTGGAAGATGTGATGTGAAAAATTACTTCTTTTATTGTCACTCTATGTCCTTATTTTGTCTTGAATCTCTTATTGAAAAAAAAAAACCTAACTAAACCAAACAAAAAAACAACACAGAGAGAAACAAACATGTACACTGTGCATCAGAACCTGGAAATCTTCCTAGCCACAGTCTAACAATGGGCGAAACGATCAGGTAAGCTTCAACAGAAAACCTACAATGTGATGATGAGCTTATTTTAGAGACAAGACACAAGACACGTACTTCTGGTAGGATTCCTAGATAACAAATTCAATTCCTGCTTCTGCCACAGGACTCCAACGTTACCTTAAATAAATAAATTATGATTTCTGCTCCTTGGTTTCCCTATTCTGAAAAATAAAAAAACCCTACCATCTTTTTTCTCCCACATTGGACCTTACACCTAAGAAGGGTCTATTTTCTCATAAATAAAACTAAGATCATGCGTTTAGATAGTATATATGCAGCAATGAAGCATTTTTGGTTATTTAAAGCTATGAGTGTTTCTTTTATTAGACATCTTTTCTTGACTTTTACAAAGAAGAAAAAAGGCAAAAGAAAAGGTTGCATGGGTGATGTGAACTGGGATAGATAGGACAGAAAGATTTGGAATAATCTGTGAAAGATACATGAATGCTTGAGAGTGTGTATAAAGACTTTCTCTGCAATCTCTAATATTTAAGTAACATTAAACTGTCTGCATTAGGTCGTCTTCAGCTGTATCACTCTACACAACAGATGTCGATCCCGTGAAACTTTCAAGTGAAAACATTCCATGATTCATAGAAAATTTATGATTAAAAGATGGTATAAAGATGAGAAACCACCCGCCATTATAAGCCACGATGAACATGTGTGCAAAGTTATTGCAAAAGTCACTGTGCGTTCTACTCCCAGAAAAGGGAAAAAATTCTCCCTTTGGTTGAATAAAATGTATAAATTAAGTAAAGATGGTCCTCTCCTACTGTTTGAGTCTTTCATATCAATTTACAAGCAGTAAAATCATAAAAGCTCAGCAATAAGTACAACATTACTTCTACTCATCTGTCAATTTCAAGAAATCAGAGCATATAATTTGTAGAGTAATCTTTTGAGTTTCCATCTGAACATTAAAAAAGAAATGTGGTAACACTTCGTGTACCTGTCTGTGACTTCTCAGACTGTAAACAACTCTCAGTACATAGTTTGATTTGTCTGTCTGAAACCATGAGGCAGACATTTGTATTAACAAAGATTTTGTTTAGAAATGCTGGTTTTTTTTCTGATGAATGCTACAATTCCTCCTCCTCCTGAAGGCATATAGAAAAGGCAATTGAGATGCTAGAATTTTCATAGTGTTGCTACTTTGTTCTCCATTCAGAAAGAAAGAAATGCCATGTGAGTTAAGTAACTATGTCAAACTGAAGTGCAAAATATTCATATTCTGAATATTCACTTCATGGCACAAGAAAATTTAAAAAGATATACTGTAAGTTAAGAAAACAGAGTTGAAATGTATCTATCTATCTTGCAAATTTTATCTCAACTTGGTGCTGGCCTTTCACCTCAGGATTCCAGAGGCAGCATGGGCTGCCCATCTTTACAAGAGGTCTCCTGCACACCACAGCTATGTTTCTGGACTGGGAGCAGTGCAGGTCTGCACAGGAGGAAGAGGAGATGGGCAAGATCTCCAAGCAGGCAGATGACAGCAGGGGTGGCTGGCAGAGCCAGGGAGACAGGAGGGGCAGGGACAAAACCACAGCCAAAGATCAGGGAAAGTATGGACTGACGGGGCAGCCCCAAACAAACAGTGAACAGCACGTTGGGGATGGGGACAGGCTGATGCTGGGTGGGCAGTTCATGGCCTCTCGGAGGGGCAGCCCAGGCCAGGAGCTGGGATTTGGCCCTGCCTGGGGAGACGCCAGAGGCTTTGTATGGCCAGACACAGGGACAGGCCTCTGGACAGGGTGGGCTGGCTGTGCTCCAGCTGTGCTGAGCTTGGTCCAGCTGTGTGCAGTTGTTCAGTGCTCAAGTGACTGTCACCTCCCTCTGCTCAGCTCAGCTCAGAGAGGGACACCTCTCCCTGTTGTAATTGCCCCTAATATTGCCAGAGCTGAGTCCACTCTTGGGCCAGGAGCATTCCTGAAAGTGGCGCAGGAGTTGCCTTGGAGACACCCCCATGCAAAAGAGAACGTGTGAGAAGAGGAAGGCAGTAGCGTGGCCAGCAAGGAGACCCTGCCAGACACCAATGGGAAGGAGCAAGGGGACACAAAGGGGTGTGCACAGTCCTTCTCATTCTGGTCAGGCAGAGTGGGCACTGCCACAAAGAGAGGGAGCCCCATGGAGGCAATAGGGTCAGGCGTCTGAGAGCCCCAACATCTGCTGCAGGCAGTGGGAGTGCAGAGAAGGTGGTTTTAGCTTTTTTTCTCACTATCCTGCTCTCTTATTAGATTGGCAAAAAATTAAATAACTCTTTCTCAAATCAAGTCTGTTTTGCTTCTGACAATAATTGCTGAGTGATCTCCGTGTCCTTATTTCCACCCAGGTTCTTTTTAACTAATTTCATTTCTCCCCAGTCTTGTTGAGAAGGAGGGGTAAGAGAAGGTTTAGTGGGCACCCGGAAGCCACCACACCTGGGGAGGAGCAATGGCTCCTGCTCATTTCTCATCCTTCCTTGTATGGACACATCAGGCAGCAGCTCTGTTGGCAGCTTCTATGGAGAGGACCATGATGGCCCTCCAGGTTCCTGAGGAGGGGGACCTGGGGCTGGTCTTAGACTTCAGGCTTCCAGAGGCAGCATGGGCTGCCCAACTTCCCCTGCACATACCAGCTGCACTTCTGGACTGGGAGCTGCACGGGTCCTTCAAGGCAGCAATTGTCGGGGAGCAAATGATGTTTGGTATCCACCATGGAACAGAGAAGATGGAGGACCCAGGGTCTGTTCTCCTGTCTGCACTATGACAGAGAGTAGGAATAGTAGATAAATTCCTCTGTGGGCATCACGTCTCCTTCTTGCTGTGGGATGGTGTGAGCCCATTTCCTTCCAAATCCCTGCCTTTCCCTTTAAAGGAGAATGGCATGAAGGTGACCCGAAAGACCTGGGAGGATGGCAGAGCTTTGGTTTCACTAGCACTTCTTTTAGCTTGAGGTAGATGAGGCTGTGCTGAAAGCCCTCACTTTCTTGTGATTAGAGCAGATCCTGACAAGGAGGAGGAGGACGTGAGCAGGATCCCTTAGTAAGCAGAAAAGAGCAGTGAGGTCTGGCAGAGGGGGGTGAGAGCAAAAAGCTTTTGTAAGTCCCACTGAATCTCTGGGTGACTGCTAATTCATTTATTTTCTGAAATAAATGGAAATTATTTGGAAATTAATGGAAAAAATGGAAATTAACCTGAAGTTAGCCACCCACCGAATATACACCTAGTTTGAATTAATCATCTTTTCAGTCAGTGCTGAAAGACAGGCACATTCAAACTCAAAGTAGCAAACTGCTCACGATAGGTTAGGAATATTCATTTATTGTGTGCTGTAATAATAAACAAGGTTGAAAACCAGACGAACTCTTTACTCTTCAAATTTTCTTGTAACAAACTTGCTGTACCCATTTTGGAGTTCATATATTTCATATTCTTATAAAGAACGTCCTGGACTTGATGGAACAAAGCCCTTCAGACTATTCCTCTTTTTTATTCTGTTTGGTATGATACTTTTTAAATGGCAGTGGTGTTATGCCCTTGAATGAAAAGAAAACCAAACTACAGATCTTGCCTGGAACAGATATTAGGAATGCTAAAATGTTGTAAGACCTTGGCAGGGTCCTACATTAGAGGAAGAAGATTATCTTTGAGGCAAGGATTTATCATGATATTCTCTTTTGTTCTACTGATAAAATTCTTAGGTGAGAAATCGGTCAAGGACATTTTTATTCTGTTTAATGACATCTTGTATTATTTCTGTATTTTTTTTAGATATTTGTTAGCTTTTGTATTTTTTTTTAGCTATTTGATAGCTGCATTGTGAAAATACAGTTGTTGATCAGTTAAGGGAATAGACCTTTCATTTTTTATAATTGGATACTCTAGAAGGATTTTCTCAGGTATTCTTGTCAGGCATTTTTGAGATAGTGCAGAATTTGCTTGATCATGTTCCAACACGGTTGTTAAAAGAATGCCTTCCTTTTCTCAGTCATGCTATCCTGAGAGTTGTGAACTGCTCTCTTCAATCTGGGATGGTTCCAAAATAATTTAAACTGGGCTACAATCATTCTTTTGTTAGAGAAGATGTCTTCAACCATGGATGTTTTGTTTAATAGCCAACCAGTTCATAATTTACACATTTCAGTTAACAAGACGGAAAAAGTAGTTTAAAGTTCAGTCTAGATTTTTTATATGTTATAGTACACATCTGGCAGAGCTAGACTTTATGATTGCCCCTTGGTTGTTAATAGTGTAATTTTTTTTGCATTGAGCTCTATTCTTCTTGGTAATATACTTTTTGACAGCAATTTGGCAGATAACTTCGGTACCCGGTTACTGTTATGCACAGAACTTTTATAACAGCTGTTATTGTGCTTGCCCCTGCACATAAAGCAAGATAATATTAGTGTCTTCTTAGTGGAAGGTTAGTAGTAATTCTGAATGAAAAATGAAGTCTTAGCAATTCAGTTCCAATAAATTATCAACATGATTGCCAGGAAATGAGTAACTAAAAAATGTAGGTGAAACATTTCAACAGAAAACTCTAATACATCTAATAAGTCTGGTCCATTTTGCATGAAAATCAGTGGCACTGAGATTCACAAACATTTCATAGGTATTCTGGCTGGTACGTAAGGAGAAAAGGGCTCTTTCAGAGAGTTACTCACCAGTAGGTGAGTCATACTCTGGAAATGCCCATTTTTTTCCATTGTTTCATGAAGGGGCAAAGTTCCCTAATGGAGCATAGACTTTTGCTTTTAGGTGTTAAAATTCAGTGAGATTAGTCCTGGAGGCCTTCTCTGGTAATGAACTCTAAACGAAATAACTCAGGGCTCTTTAGAGTATGAAGGCTAACCTGTTGAACACCAGTGTTGAAGCTAGGGTTATATTTAGCATCTTTGCTTGATAAGGCACAGTGGTCTGTAAGCCTTTTATAGTTTCTTGGACAATGGCACAGATTGCAAGGTCTCACTTTTTGGTTTTTTTTTTTTTTTAATGAGCTTATGGTGATCTTCGATAGTTTCTCTCTTTCTTCGTTGTGAGTTATATAATATGTGAATATGCTAGAATTCATTTGAAAAAAGCTTTTCTAGCCCCCAGGGTAACATAAAAGAAACTATAAAATAGGAACCACATATAAGTAGTAAAGTTGTGATATTTAATGTTTCTGAAGAGTTGTGGAGCCTGAATTCTTATAGCCTGATCACAGTTCGAATCATCTGAGAAATACTCCCATTCTTAAGATAAATACATATTTTCATAAACCAATCTCTCTTCTACCAGTGAAATTTAATTACTGAACTATTTATCAATGAAAAGTTTAGCTAAGGGTCAGAAAAATAGCCTGTTTTTTGTAGCGGACTTCAAGAAATTGTCTTTCCAATAGTATTTATACCAACAGTGAAGAGGATTTCACCGAGAACATAAAGCTTTGTGTGAACTTGCTGTTAGAGACTGTGAACTGCCTTCCAGTTCGTTCAATATCAGTTGGAAATGAAAAATAAAACCATATGAAAGATTAACCCAGAATGTTGATGTCTTATTATTTCAGATATCACACCAGTCTTTCCAGTGACGTGAGAAAGATAAATTTTCAGAAATTCCCCGAATCACAAAAATGTTTTAAAATACTATGAAACAATTTTAAAAATTGCAACTTATTCACTGCTTTAAAGGAAATAATTAGTTTGGCAAGGATAAGGAAAAAGGAAGAAATAATAGCATGAACACAAAACTCTTTTTATTTTAAAAGGTGCATTCCCCTAATGCAGATTATTTGCTTTTGTAAGCCTGACTAAAACCTTGATATGGTGAAATTATGAACATCTGGAATCATCAGAATCAGTAGGAAATTATTTTAACTCAGAGTGTGGGATTCATTTGCTCAAATTTAGACACCTACAAAGCAGACATCTAAGTCTGAACTAGTTTTCCAGGCCCCAGGTAATCAGTAAAGAAAAACAAGTTCTTGTGGAGAACAATGCATCCCCATTCTAAAACACATCTGAAATGGTCCAGATGAATTACTCTCAGAAAATGTTTATTTTTCTCTGTTTAATGCAAAGACAGACATGATTGACTACCTTGGATGTAGACATCTATAGTGTAGTCTACAGTTAGGCAAGACACCTTCATTATTTTCAGGACTGTAATAGCATGTACTCTGTCTAGTCCAAATTTGGGTACAGAAATCAGACACATGGTTGAATTTCCTTAGGTTTAGCTTGGTTACCTCAAGATCTGTGCACGCATATGCACACATACATGTATCTACTTGTATTCATATGCAGGATATATAGTCTCTATCAAGACTTCTATCAGAAATACTCATCTTGATAACTTCCTTCTGCAGTGCTACATACTAAAATCACTCATGTTACTCATGAGACGGTAACGCTATGTAATTTTCATGGTAATGCTATGGAACTGAGCAAGAAAACTGAGAGCACTGGAAGTGGAAAGTTCCTTCACTAATTTTGTAAGCTTTGGCTCCAAATGAAAGCCACATCATCTCTCCTAACTCATTCATGCATGTGTTTGGAAATTAAAAGGAGACAAGTACTGTACCAGAGGTTATTGAGAGTGACTTTCATACAAGCATTTTCTTACAATACGTAATATACAAGGCAAGCTATAGAATTATTTAACTAGTTTAATCCACAGATTAAGAACCATTCTATTAAAAATAGAGTTAAGGGGTTGCTTAGCTGCTAGGTAGTGCTTAACAAAAGGTGAAATATTTGGAATTCTAAAGTCTGTATGAAAATCTTTAACAAGCAGATAAACACTTAATTTTCACTTTTTTTGCCTAAAGTCTCTTGTGAAGTGGTGAAGGTATTGCTAAATGTCATAGTGCTTGCATCACAAAGATAAAGCTTGGGGTGTGTCACATGGTATAGATGAAAAGTAGTTCTGACAGTCATTTCTACCTCAGAACATCAATTTACAAACCTGCATATCAAGTGCTGAATCATTTGCCATAACAGAAGCCGACGTAATCCTTATCATCTCCTCCAGTTGCTTCTACCAAAATGCTAGTCTTTTGTGACAGTATTCTCTTGGGGTTCAGCCAATAACCTTAATTTGTTTAAAACTTTTTTTCTTTCTTTCTGTTGCACTCAATAAGACAAACGACAATTGGGCATCAAATTGCCCTCATGTCTCCTTCATGGCTTCATGACACACAGGGCATGATTCAATTTAAGGTGCATTTAGGTGTCAGGAGGTAGGTGTCTTCAAGCATGCTAGTATCTGAGATCCTATAAAAGCCAGCAGAAAGCTAAAGCTCAACTTATTTGCCTAAACCTAAGCACTTTAGATGTCCTAAAATATCTTAAGACAGGGCTAGAAGTTGAGACAAAAGCAAAAGCCTTTTGGGGAACTAAACTCTCTTAGTCCAGCAGCTGGAGGTCTAGTAAGACACTAAGGCAAATCAGTGGACACCAGATGCTTATGTGTAGGCAACTGAACTGGAGTCCTTGTGGTCTGGAGTGACATTCACAAATCTAACATATAGGCTATCTGTATCTACCGTTATTCACATGGTTCAGCTGGAAGTAGTGATGAAGGAATTGATCTGGCATGGAACTATAGCCCAGGTGCTGAAATCAATTAACCAGGAGCTCTGGGTATGGCCCAAAGGTTACAAAGGTTAAGAAAATTATTTTCCCTAACCATGCTACATTTTGGATCAGGCCATTTGTGCATGAAATAGCTTCCAGGATCAGATCTACCAGGACTTTAATATTCACTGCAGATTTAATGAAACTGCTTCAGCAATATAAATTTGGTTGTAAAATATAGATTTTAAATCAGCATTCGGTCCTTGCAGTGTTTTATGTGTATGATCCACTTATAAACTTTCATTAAGGAAGCTGCGTTAAAGTCATGAGGCATAATTTTTATAAGCTTTGTCTCCTTCAAATCTTATAAAAATAAATTTAAGTAGCTTATATATCCCTAAATAATGTATAACAATAGTATGGCACAGTTCAGCTAATTTAGTATGTTAGAAAAAGTTTTCTTGCTGGTTTTAAAAATGTTAGCTTTGCCTGATATATCATTACCACCAAGTTGGTACTGACTTGTGGAGGCTATAAAACAAATAAAGCCATTAAAAATAATTTGAACAAAAGGAGTAACTTGATATCATAATGCCATCCACATTTGGTTAAAATGACTTATTTTAAAGCTCCCTTTCATCTTACTAAACAGATTTCCAAAGTTAAAAAAAAATGTGATTAATAAATTATCCCCCATAAATCTTATGATAACTATGATAGTCTTTGGAGAATTATGAAGCCACATCTGGAAAAAGTATTTTACTGCCTGTAAAACAGCATGCCATGAATTTTACTAGTTCATATTAGTAAGTAAAATACGGTATATAATTTTTGCATTCATCAGTGTGAGTGCAAAACACATCGTTTTCTTCTCTCCAAACCCGTTAGATTTATTTCATAAAGAATGTTTCTTGTAAAGTTTATAAGAAGCTTGTTTTCTTTCATTCATACAGAGATATTTCTCCCTTATATTAGCTGTAATTTACAAGATGAACTGGAGAGTACCTAACATCAGAACAGAAGTAAGTAAACAGTAAGAGTAATAGGGTGCATTTGTTATTGTTATTGCACCAATGCTAAAACGAGCAAGGCCAAGCCACTGAATAAATGCCAGAGCACTAATCAAGAGAGAAAACAAAGAAGTTCATTTTCGGCTACATAATCCAACAATAGCTATTACGTTATTCTTTTTCATTAATGACATTTTAAAATATATAGACTAGAGTCACAAGTCACTCAAGATGAGTGGCTGTAATATTTCTGGAATCAAAAACTTGATTAAACTTAAGTATTTCTTAAATAAAATGAGCAATGTTCTTGTAGAGCCAAGTATGGCCCAGGGAAATATAAACCCTTTTTTATTTCCAAGCAGATGTTTGCAATAAGAAATGGATGATGAGTGAAAGGGAAGAACACCATTAAGCTAAGGTAACCCCTAAAGATTTTTATATAGTTCTGCAATCATAAGCTCCATTAGTGATAAATATCACAATAGTGCTTGTAATGTACCTGGTTTTATTTATGTGTAGGTCCTTGAATATGCTTTACCTCAAGTAATATAATTTGCTTAATGACCGTAAAAAATGTTATATTTTAATGTAAATGAAAGAGACATAATTTTTGTAGCCTGAAAAGGTTCTTTCTGTACAGATACAATAAATCAGGAAAATAACATCTGTAAACATATTTTGTTTTTAGAATAGGAATAAATAAAAATCGCAGAAAAAAGCTTACTAAGAAAATGTATGTGGACTAGATTCTGATAGTTTTCTTTATAGCAATACTCTCACAATATAACCATTTTAGAATTTTTTGTGTAACATGTTGCTCAGACTGATAACATGGATGATATTCTGGCCATAAAATTGCTATTGCAGTAAATCTAGCTCTGCTCTAGATTGAAATGGCTGTTATCCTGTAGTACTCTTCTGCTAGTTGTAGCTGATTATTCACATATTCAAAGCTGAAATGGGCTCATACTTTTGGATGCTTGCTTTTTGGATGCTTGTCCATTTTCTGAAAACAAAGACTTTATCCTCTTCTGACTTGCCACAAGCTTTCCTTTGCTAACCTCCTGTGATTTTAGCAGAGGTTTATGAGAAATGATGGGGTCTGTGCACAGCTATTGTAATGCTGCTGTAGAAAGGATTGGATAATGTCAAAATTGCACATCCCCAGATAGCCTACTGAGTGAGACTCAGCATTTAGTTTAGTTAGGGAGTGGACTAGCAAGGTTTTGGTGGTGGTGGGGCTGCAGGAGAGGCCCTTGCAGGAAAGGCCAGGGACTTCCTTGTGCCAGTCACAGCCAGTTCCAGATATGTGCGCTACAGACCCACTGTGACAAGGCTCTGCAAGCCTTGGGAGTTGGTGATGCTGCTCTTAAAACACATTCAAGAAAATAAAATAACACTAGAAGAATACAGGAGGAGAGAACAAAAAAGAGTGAGAAACAAAAGAGGGTTATCAAGGTCAGAAAAGGAGAAGTAGGAGGCTCCAAGTGTCAGAACAGCTATTCTCTGTAGCCCAGGGAGAGCCGATGTTCTGCAGAGCAGGTTTATCCTAAAGAACTGCAGCCCAAGGAGGATATGTGCCAGAGCAGGTTTCTCCCAAAGAAATGTAGCCAGTGAGAAGGACCCATGCTGGAGTAGAAGAAAAGAATGAGGAGAAAGGAGTAGCAGAGGGAAACTGTTATGCGTTGGACTGCATCAAAAGAAGCATGACTAGCAGGTTGAAGGAGGTGATCCTGCCTCTCTGCTTTTGTGAGACCTCACTTGGAGTACTGTGTACAGTTCTGGTGTCCTCAACATAAAAAGGACATGGAGCTGTTGGAGCAAGTCCAGAGGAGGCCACAAGGATGATCGGGGGCTGGAGCACCTCCAGTATGAAGACAGGCTGAGGAAGTTGGGGCTATTCAGTCTGAAGAAGAGAAGGCTGTGTGGAGACCTCATAGTAGCCTTCCAGTATCTGACAGGGGCCTACAAGGGTGCTAGACAGGGACTCTTCATCAGGGACTGTAGTGATACAACAAGATAACGGGTTCAAACTGAAACAGGGGAAGTTCAGGTTGGATATAAAGAAGTTCTTTGTTGTGAGGGTGGTGAGGCACTGGAATGGGTTGCCCAAGGAAGTGGTGAATGCTCTATCCCTGGCAGTGTTCAAGGCCAGGTTGGACGGAGCCTGGAGTGACATGATTTAATGTGCGGTGTCCCTGCCCATGGCAGAGAGGTTGGAACTAGATGATCTTAAGGTCCTTTCCAGCCCCAACCATTCTATGATTCTATGACCACAACCCCCATACTCCCTGTGCTGGTGGGGAGTGTGTAAAGGAGCCTAGATTGGTGGAATGAAGTTGAGCCTGGTAGAGGAGGTGCAAAGGTGTAGGTTTCAGTGTTTGTCCTTTTGATCCTAACTACCCAATAAATTATTTTCTCTCCTTCCTCCTGTGTTCGGTCTGTTTTGCCTGTGGTGGTAATTGGTAAGCAATCTCCCCGTCTGTTTCTCAACCCACAAGCTTTCTCATCCAATTTCCTACCTGCTCTGTCCCAGTTAGGAGTGGTGGTGAGAGAGACAAGTGAGTGAGCAGCTGGGTGGGTGTTTGGCTGTTAGCCAAGGTTAAGTCACCACAGAATAGCAGAACACTCAAATATTAGAAACTACATACATACATAAATAGGTACAGTGCAAAACATACACAACAAATCCTTACTTTTGCAACATGGATGTATGTCTGTGCTAGCTTCATTTCTTAAAGCTTCATCTCACTTATTTCAAAGTGAATGTCATCCGTTCTGAAAGACAATTGCAAACTTTGCATAAGTTCATCAAGCAATTTTCTGTTTTAATTCCAGCATACAAATGGTCTTGAGAAAACACCAGTGTGAAAGGTTTCTCTGTATCAACAAGCCTTTCCACGTATCACCAAGGTACAGGGCATGCATACTCTTACTCTGCAAACTCTGGATCACATAAGAAAGAAAAATCAACTGTACAAACTAGCAGAAAGCATCATTGTCAAAAAGGCTCTAGAGACTATAGGGGAGCACAAAATCTATCCATTGTTCTTTGATGCTATTGCAATAAAGACAACTCTCATTTGGGAGTGTGATAACTGGAGTGTTGCCTCTGAGACAGAGGAGATAATTATTCCATTGTACTCAGCACCAGGGAATCCTTAGATGGAGTACTTTGCCTAGTTTCAGCACTGTATTTAAGGAAACGTAGGCATATTGAGAAGAGTCCAAAGGTGAGCAAAACCCAAGGGATTAAGAAAACATGAAATGGTGGATTTCAAGACCCTTAGAGTAGCAAGGAGGGTGTACAACAAGCTCACTGCCCTGGACTTTAGGATAGCAGATTTGGGCCTTTTTGGGGATCTGCTTGGTATAGTAGCATGGGATAAAGCCCTGGAGGGAAGAGCCCAAAGGATCCTTGAATATTAACCAAGAATGCCGGTTAATACTCAAGGATCACCTCCTCCAAGCTCAGGGGCAATGCATACCAAAAATGACGAAGCAGGCAAAAACACCAGGAGGCCTGCATGGATGAACAATTTGCTCCTTGACAAACTCAAATATAAGAAGGAAGCCTACAAAAGGTGGAAGCAAGGACAGACAGCCTAGAAGGAATAGAGAGAAATTGTCTGAGTAGCCATGGATCAGGTTAGGAAAGCTAAACCCCTGATGGAATTAAATCTGGCCAGAGATGTCAAGGGCAATAAGAAAAGATCCTATAGGTACATCAGTGATAAAAAGACTAGGGAAAATGTGGGCCCTCTCCAGAAGGAAATAGGAGACCTGGTCACCCAGGACATGGAGAAGGCTGAGCTTCTCAATGATTTCTTTGCCTTGGTTTTCACCAGAGAGAGCTCCAGCCACAGTGCCCAAGTTGCAGAAGGGCCTGGGATAATGAAGAATCACCTGCTGTAGAAGATCAGGTTTGAGATCATCTGAGGAACCTGAAGGCACACAAGTCCATGGGACCTGATGAGATGCATCTGTGGTTCCTGAGGGAACTGGTGGATGAAGCGGCTAAGCCACTATCCATCATATTTGACTAGTTGCAGTCTGGTGAAGTTCCCACTGACTGGAAAACGGGAAAGAGGGAAAGACAACTCCCACTCTTAAAAAAGGGAAAAAAAAGGAAGACCTGGGAAACTACAAGCTGATCAGTCTCACCTGGCAAGATCGTGGAGCAGATCCTCATGGAAACTATGCTAAGGCACATGGACAATTAGGGGGTTTTTGGTAACAGCCAACATGGCTTCACTAAGGGGAAATTGTGCCTGACAAATTTGGTGGCCTTCTATGACAGGGTTACAGCTTTGGTGATTAAAGGAAGAGAGGTTGACAGCATCTACCTAGACTTGTGCAAAGCATTTGATACTGTCCCACATGACATCCTTGTCTCTAAACTGGAAAAACATGGATTTGAAAGACCACTGGCTCAGTGGATACGAAATTGGCTGGATGATCACAGTCACAGGGTTGCTGTCAATGGCTCAATGTCTAAGTGGAAACCAGTGGCAATTAGTCTTCCTCAGAGGTTAGTGTTGGAACTGGCACTCTTCAACATCTTTGTTGGTAACATGGACAGTGGGATTGGGTGCACTCTCAGCCAGTTTGCCAATGACATCAAGCTGTGTGGTGTGGTTGAGATGCTGGAGGGAAGGGATGCCATCCAGAGGGACCTTGACAGGCTGAGAGGTGGGCCAATGCCAACCTCAGGAAACTCAACAAGGCCAAGTGCAAGATCCTGCACATGGGTTGGGGCAATTCCAAGCACAAATACAGGCTGGGCAGAGAACGGATCAAGAGCAGCCCTGAGGAGAAGGACTTGGTGGACAAGAAGCTCAACATGAGCCGGCCCAGAAAGCCAACTGTATGCTGTGCTGCATCAAAAGGAGCATAGGCGGCAGGTCAAGGGAGGGGATTCTTCCCCTCTACTCTACCCTAGTGGGACCCCACATGCAGTACTGTGTTCAGCTCTGGGGCCCCCAACATAAGAAGGAAGAGGACCTGTTGTAGAAAGTCCAGAAGAGGGCCACAAAGATGCTCACAGGGCTGGAGCACCTCTCCTATGGAGACAGGCTGAAGAACTGGGGTTGTTCAGCCTGGAGAAGAGAAGAATCCTGGGACACCTTATAACAGCATTCAAGCACCTAAAGGGGACTATCAGAAATCTGGAGAGGAACTTTTTACAAGGGTCTGTAGGGATAGGACAAGGGCTAATGGCTTTAAACTAAAATATGGTAGATTTAGAGTAAGATATAAGGAAGAAATTCTTCACTATGAGGGTAGTGAGGCACTGGAACAGGTTGCCCCCAGGAGTTATGGATGCCCCATCCCTGGAAGCGTAAGGGAGCCACAGATCAGAAATGCAGAACCAGCTAGGGAAAATCATCACGGCATACACTAATATCCATTTCCACCCAGGTGCTCTGCTTCCTGGCTACAATCATGATGTTTGTGTTACTGATTAGCAGTAAAACCAGAGTTTCTGAACTGTAACTACTAGCACACCTTTGCTTTTAAATTGCTGTGCCAGAGACTGTTCTCTAGCTTAAGGTCAACTGACACAGTCTGACAATGTGCATAATAATAAACTCCTTTCCTATCCAAAATATGTCAAGTCCATCTAAACTCCCTGTTCACTGTGGTCCTTGGCCTGATCTAGTGCTGCAGTGTGCTGAGAGTTGTTTGACAGAGGGAGTGTTGGTTGGTCCAAGGTAAAAGATCTCCAATAACCAGTCTAACATTTTCAGCAGTACTGAGTTGAGTTCCAGGTCTTAGCAATGTTCCCTGGGATTGTTTAACTTCCCCATATAAATAAGGCCAGTGCATCCTGGGTTAATAAGGACTGGCAATTAAGACTGCAACACTATATCTTCAAAGGCATCCATACAAATTTAGAGGGCAATATTCTGGATGCCTGGAAGAAAAGGACTTTATTTTTCCATCACCTGCCTTCCTGAAGAGCAGCACCCTCCATTGTAAATTACAGGGCCAGACTAGCTGCCATTAAGAGGTACATATTTATCTCAAGCTTTAATTTTATGTACTTTTTGTTCTTCTATGAATGAGGACAAGAGTCTTCCAACTCACATGTTTGTTCTTAAGGTAAATATGTAGTAGCCCATCACAGTCAGGTGCTACTGTCAAGTTTTCCATTAGAACTAAAGTGGAGAGACTGTGAGATACCAGCACTTTAAATAAACATGGATTCATAAAAATATCTCTTGTTTGGAGACCCACTATTATAGAAAGAACTTTCATGTCTAGGAAGATTTACAGGAATTAAGGCTTCTTGTTTGTTTGGGTTCTTTTAAGCAACATCATTTAACTTCTCAGCCTGTCTCTTTTGGTTGAAATTAGCATATTACCATGTTCCTTGTAAAAGATGCATAAAAATGATTTCTTCCTATTTTATGTGTATTTTGAAGTCAATCTGTATTCCTAGGCTGCAAGGAGTTCTCATCTAAATACATTAAATAAAATACTGCTTGGTTTCTGCTGTTGTTCAACCAGACAAAAAAAAAAAAAGGCTCAAAGAGGCAGGAGACATGACACTGAAAAATATTGATGATACTGATCCTCTGGTTATTCTAAAAAGTTTTCCTGTGTTTAACTTTCCCGTCTCTTTGCACAGAAAATCATAACATATCTCTGAGCTTGTAAAACTCCTGGAACTCAGGACACAACTAGTGCCATTGATTTGATGATGTGTGAGACTCAAAACCTGACATTTTTCTAGGATAGCAAGATGGATAATTTAGTTTTTTTGTTCTCAATTTCCACATTCTTATAAACACAAAAATGATTTGTTTAAACAGTATTGTTACAAAATACACTGTGAGCCCTCTCAAAGTGTATTTTTTTGTAGGAGCCGTGTGGGGCAGTAGCTTTTGTCAGAAATACCTCTTTAATTTGGAATTTAAAGAACCAAGATCTAGAAAGATGACATATCCAAACCAGAGGTAGAACTGTTGGGAGAGTCACAGATCAGCACAGCTACATTAATTTGGGGAGGAAAATATGCGCACTTGTCACTTCCTTACCTGGAACACCAGAGAAGTGAGTTTACCATTTTCTAAATTTACCATTAGTGCAACGGAAATGTGAGAGAAACCAGTCATTGACACTGGTCAAAAAACAGGACCTCCAAAAGAATAAAGATATTAAATGAAAGTCCATAATTCTGGGCAGTCATCTTGATGAGTTTTTATAGGTGAGTTTTTATAATCTCACCTCTAGAAAGTGTTGGAAGATTTTTATTTTTTTTAGATTACCTACAAGTCCGGGCTAAACCACTGTGAAGGTATGTGTATAGATACGTCCAGATTATTTATTCTGTTTTGAACTACAGGAGAATCACTTTTATGTGAGAATGTGAGAGTCTCAGGTCTTTCTGCTTCCTTCAGTGCACCAAAACACCAGCACTTTCCAAGGGGAAGAAATGTAGAACACATAGCATTTTATTTTCCTAGAAATCGTAATTATGAGATTTATTTTATGAGTAATGATTAGAATACATATTTATATGTAAACCATTAAAATAGGCACTAGGTAGATTTGCTCAAAAATGTTGAGCAAATTTGCAAGAAACAAAACATATTTCCTTCTAAATGTCTTATATGGTTTTTGTCTTTTGATAAAACATTTCCAGCTGTTTTTACCTTCTTCACACAAGAAAAATAAGTTTCTCTCATTTACACATTTATTTTTTTTTACTGTCAAGAAACTGGTGGTGAAAAGAAGCATATGAAGAAAAAGGGTGAGAATGCAGAAAAAAGGAAGAAAAGTCTTAAAAACTGAAGGTAAATAATAACTTAAAGTAGTAAAAGTAACAGAGAAAGTGCTAACAACCCAACTCCAAAATGTGGTATGAACAAATGTCTTCTATGTTGCCAGAGTTCACACAAACCAGAATATTAGTGACTCTAAAAGGTGTCTTCTTACAGTTGTGACCACAAGAAAACTCCTGATGCTTGGCCAGCTGGACCTGTCCTGTTTTGACGCAGCCAGCCTTGAGATTCCCCCATGACCCAGAAGGAGAAATGGCTCCAAGCGCTTCTCGCTGTCTCCTCAGAGTGCAAATCATTCTCTCCAACTTTTTCAGAACTCAAGGTCAGAAGACTAATGGAATCCCTCCTGATTCTTCTTCTTTGGATGAAGGAACAAAACTGGTTAGGCTGATTAGTAGTATGTTGACATGTAGGCTTAAATGTCATTCCCACTGGTGCTACTGCCAATGTATACATTGCACCCAAATGAAGCAGCACAGTTGAAAATACTGATAATGTTAGCTTTATTTACACTAAATGTAACTAATATTCCTGTTGCTTGGAGGTTCTGTCTCATGTCTCTGTAAAACAGAGTAATCAGAGTGATTCCTTGAAAAATAAGGTTTGTTCTTCTCTAGCCTATGAAGAAATTGCATCCTTTCCTCCTAAGGGGATAAGGAGGAAAGGTGTCACTGATCTGTATGTTTGAAACCTCATTAAAGGCTTCATCTGAAACTGAATGAGGCAAAATTTCCAGGTGGCACAGCTTACAGCTGCCACCTTCCTGAGGTCAGAGATAGCATGAGTGCCTCAGTTTAATGTTACAAATCCTCCAGTGATAGTCAGTCAGATCCAGAGTTGGATTAGTCATTGATTTTAATTTTTAATCACTTTCTAGCTACATAAAAGATCAAACTGCAGCCCACTAATTAACATCAGGGGTCTGGGACAAAGCTCTCACAGACCAGGATGACAGATTTAGAGAAAGTCCCAATGTCTTCCTCTTAAAGACAGTCTTTCCACCAAGAAGGCTACAACCATGTGGGCACCCTTCTTTATTCCTAAGCCCCACATCATCTCTGATTCCCAATCTCTGACCTCAATCAGAGATTTAATGCTGCTAGAAGAGATGTGTCAGAGGCTTCATGAGCTCCAGCAAGAAACTTTCTCTTTGGGATTGGGTGACTTGCAAACACCGCAGCAATAAGTAACAAATTAAAAAAGTAAGATAAATCGACGGACTTTTACTGCAAAAGCATTGGAAGACACCATTAATGCAGAAGGTCTAAATAAGTGTAACGCTGAGATAGGATTATAAAGTAATTCCTAATGTTGCCTAGCAGATATTTAACCATTTAACTTATTCATACCCTCAGAGGGTAAAATTTCCATTACATCAGTAATGTCTAATATGGAATAGGAAAAATAGCATGACAACCCTCCTGACAGCTGACAAATAAGGATTTGGACAGGAACTATCAGCACTGTAACCATGAGATACTGAAGCTGGAAGAGATAAGCTAAATCTCTCTCCTTTTTACAGCTATGGAAGTGTATTTCCTTGTCAAACACAGACATGGGTCTTCTAAGCTTGCTCATCCCATTGCCCTGAGACAACATGTGAGAACAGAAGGTGAGATGCCAGGAGGGTCGTGCGTTTACTTTACCTAAAAGTCCATATAGTTAAGCTCACTTATTCACCTTGATTATGCAAACTCTTGTCACAGGTGAAGTATTTTGCCCAGTTTCAAGAACACTCTTTGTCTTAGGTATGTTGTGAACGTGCTTCAGGCTCTATGATGGCTGATCACTTGTCTCACTATTTATCGACAGTGTTGTCTCCTCTCCTCATCTCATATCTCATCTCCTCTTGCCCTGTCTGATCTGTTTTTCAAATAGCAATTCTGTAAAAAAATATTAATTCAACTCCATTTCTGAAACAGTTGATAAATCAGCACTGGTTTTCGTCCCCAAGGGAGAATGTGTTTACTCTAATCCATCTTTTTTTTTAAAAAAAACCCAAACCAACAAAACTTGACTGTTTCGACCAACATTACACTCCTAAATATCTGAATGCTTAGTTCTCTAACTTAGCTTTCACTTTGGATGTATACTGTCTTTTGGATCAGCTTAAATGTTGTTTGGAAATATAAATAACTGTCTGATGAGTCTGTGTGCAATCACGTCACATGTGAAATACGTCTTAGTAACAGAATTCTTTTATGGATGGAGAAATGCATATGAGATTATAATGAAACTTGATTTGAATAAAATGAAAACTGACTTTTCCTCCAATTTCAAACCCTTTTGTGTTTCTAATTTTTCCATTTTTGTATCTTTCTTCAGCCACCCCCCTCCCCCCCGCAATTCCTGGTTTTGGCTTCAAAATAGAAATAGCACAATATCAAGGGACAAGGCTGTTCTCAAGACTCCCAATCTTAACAGAAGCCAAGCTAGTTTTCCATTTTGCATGATCTCAAAAGTGTTTAAATTTGACTTTCAGTTTGATCAAGCATATTAATAATTATTCCTTAAGAACCTTCTTAAAGCAAGCACTCTTCCTTCACCATCAGGTTGACTTTAGTATCCTTGATTCAGAAATTGTCTAATCTCTGATTGGAACTGTAGGTAAAATCAAAGTTTATTTGTGTGAATAGAGCAATAAAGAATTACTTTTTTTTGTGATCAGAGATTATCAGCAAAGAGTGAGGCCACCAGAGGGCATCCATACGGTCCTGTGAAAGAAATGTGATTCTAATGAAGTTGCAATAGAAGAATTAATAACAATTATTAAATGAGGTCAACAGATGTCAAACAAAGCACGTTCACCACTTCTTGCCAAATTTTACATGTGTGTAAAATTAAAACAATGCTTCAGTATTAAACAATCTTAAAACAAATTCTGAATCTCATACTCAGGTTTTAGTTAGGAAATCTCTAGATTGCCAAATCTTGAAACCCTTATACTTTTAACCACTACCAGTTCTAGAAAGTTTCTATTGATGCTCTCCTGAGTAAGAACTGACAGAATATTGACCAGCTACTGTATCATTCAACTTGCAGAGACATTTTCATGTCTACAACAAGAAGACAAACGGATTTTTAATTTCTGGTGAGAGACAAGGTATTATGATGCTGATAGGATGTTGACAGCACTCATTAAAAAAAACACCCAAAAACCAACCAAAAAACCAGAATATAGAGAAGTTATTTTCCACATATCACACAGCTTAAAATAATTAATAGGTTTTTACACGGTGTATTCCTTAAGTTATAGGTTTAACAGGTCAGTAAAGAAATGAAAGGCCAATGGGCTTGTGCCCAGAAGGCCAGTTTTCCAAAATATTTTTGAGAAAAGCCTTAATTATCTCAGTATCATAAAATCTGAAGACTTTTGAAGACTGCTTATTGCTAAGGAATTTCAGGAAGAAACAGTATTTCAGGATTCTTGGATTTTCTATTTTTGGAAGAAAATGTCGCAGCAGGCCCGTGAGACCTCTAGAAACTGTAGTTATGCCAAGGACTATATGTCTTTTGTGCTATATGTCTTACTAGGTGTTGTCTACCACCATATCCTGCTCTCAGACATATTTAAATTTTGCAACATGTGACAAATAGTTTCCTATTTGCACAGTTGCATACCCTGCGTCCTGAGGGTAAGACACTCATTATTATTCTTTTGATTTTGGGGACAGTGATCATTGTTCTCAATATTCTCAGAAAACAGACCCTAACATGTGATTTTTTTGGGGACAAATAGTTTTTATCACATATAATCAGTAGGTGATGAACTGTTAAGCTAAAAACAACACTCAAACTCATTGTAGGTATATTGTTTATGGTGTGCTTATATTCTTTTTATTTTACAAATGAGTCCTAATCTTTGAGATATTTATGCAGCTTCTTTTTGGAGTCAGTGCTTTCAAACCTGAGTTGTGCTTTAAGGAAGGAGGTTTAACTTCAAGTTAGTAGAGCCACAGAGGCAGAAAGAAAACTTCGGGGGTTTCAAGCATGCCAAATAGCCCTCAGTGGTTAGACTAAAGGTAAGTAGCTTTGTAGAAGATTACAAGCAAACTTGCAGTCTGAGGTAAAGGATGAATAATTCTCTTCTTTTCTGTATAAGAAAAATTGTATGTTACTGCAGAAATTCTTACTACCAGCCAAGTCTGGTGATATGTCGTCTAAGTAATTAGTTTAACTGATGTGGAATCACTATAACCCCAAGCATTCAATAATTGTTTAAAGATTTAAGTTTCACAGTTGGTTTCTTCAGCCAGAATAGTCATCAGCCAGGTTTGTGGCTGAGTAGTGAAAGTTAACAGAACACTGCATCAGAACTTTAAAAAATACTAAATTAATGTAATGGAACTGGCAGTGAATATTTTTAAGCAGGATGCAAAATTTTACCTGACACAGTTTAACTGGAGAAGAAACCTCAGGCTCTATAGGAAAGATACCTAAACTGAGACAAAATTCTGCTGGTACAGACATTTTCCCAGTAAGATTAGAATAGATGCTAACTGTGATAAATCAAGAAAAACTATAAAGAAAGCTTGAATTAAACCCAAATTTTTACATGAAAACATATATGATTGAAGATACTGCATCTATGAACTCAGGAGCTTTCAGTAGACTTTAATTAGATAACACTGAAATAACTTTTTAAAAATAAGTATGATTTTGTTTATTTAGAGAGACCCAGAAGGTTCTCTTTTCTCGGATAGCAACTCTAAGATGTAATTAACCATTAATAAACCCACAGGTTATCTTGGCAGTCTCATTTGAATGAGAACGCAGGTCCACTGTAATAAACATCTTCCTGTACATATAGACATAATCCTGCAAATGAACGGAAGTTGTATCAATTAACTGAGCTTATTTCTAGAGTTTTTCTGACTGGGCAGATTCAACATTAAAGACTGTGATAAACCTTGTGAGCTTCAAATGGTAGAATCCACTACTGCAAGCAGAGAAAGCCTTGTGGCAGCACAATGCAAGTACTTCTTTCCTCCACCCAAATGGACCAAACTTTAGGATTCAGACTGCAAGACTTTCTCTTTCAACTTGCATAGGGCCGAGTTGGATCTGTCAATAGTCAGCAGAGGGAACATAGATCTTTAACATCAGCTAAATATCTGTCTTAAACAGTTGAAGTTGTATGAGAGAAACCTCAACCTTGTCTTACAGCACAGACTTTTGCATGTGTACTGCAAAAAAAAAAAGTTCCTTAGTCAGATTTTTCCTGGAGCCTAAGAAGATAGGATGTGAAATCTGTTTTTCAGTCTAAAGCAGTTTATATTTCTAAAAAATATATAACATGCTCTGTATTGAGATTATATGAAGTTAGTTTGTATCTGAAATTAAAGAAAATAAACACTGGAAGTTTCTTACAATGGTGTTCACATTCTCTGCTAAGTTCTACAGGCCCTGAAACAGATGGTGAGGCCTTTCACAGTTAGATATGCCACACATCAAGATGAGGAAAATGTTTTAATTTTCAACAGACAGAGCTGACGACAAAGAAATAAACTACTGTAACAGTTGCTTTATAGGTTTGATGTTCTGAAGAAGCACAAGACCTACCAGATCTAATAAAATTTCGAATTGTTTCACTACTGTGACATTTCATCTAAGATGATAAAGAACTGATTCAAAAGAGACAAAGAAAGGAATCAGGGGAAAAAAAAAAAAAAAAGAAAAGAAAAGAAAAAGGAAATTAAAAACCTTCTCCTCAACCTTTTCATGCTTTCAGAATCAAACTACAACCAAATATTTCTGAAATCCTGGAACAAGTAGAGAGAGAATTTTTATTTTGACAATTGTAATTGCCATCAAGGTCTGAAACTGTAACACTACAAAAATGATGTTTCTGGCCAGCACCTGAAAGGTAAGTGCCAGAAATCTCATATGAATTGCTGCTTTTCAGGAGACTGCCAGTTCAAACTGGAGATTTGATAGGTTCAGATAATTTCAATAAACAGTCAGACTTCTGGATGATTGTCTGAACCAAACTTGCACTCTGAACCTTTCTATACAACTGTCTGAATACAAAATCACATTTACAGTTTATAGGTAATAGCATTATCTGGAGAGTACATTACTCAAGGAAGACTATTTAGTCAGAAACTTCTGATATTTATCTACCAGTACACTAATTTTTCTCACCCTTACACCCTCGGTATTTTGCAAAATGACAGGATCTGGGAGACATTTTTATATTTGAAATCTGTTTTCAGGAAGCTGGAAATAAAAACAAAGACTTTAGTGAGCTGTGAAAACACAATCAATATATTTGTTAACCATGCTGACAACAATAACTCCTTGTCTTTTCCCCCATGCACATCACCTGCTGTCTGATATACAAGAACATTTGATTTTCATTTCAGATTTACCCCAGTAGTACTTTATTTTTCCTTTCAGTCAATGGAAATCTCTGAAATGAAGAGCTCAGGTAGGTTTCTGATGCATAAAATAACATAGGTTTTCTGGACACTCAGAGCTTATTTTAAGCTACCAACCTCCATTATAGCACAACTTCAGTTCAGATTTGTTTAAACAAGTTTCCACCTGCACAACAACCTCTTTTACTGCCAGTGAAACACACTCTTTCCCAAGGAGCCCTGTATTATAAATCACCGAAGTGCACATGCTGCTGCTGCCAGCGTGAGAGGGGTCTGGCACGGTGAATCTGAGGGGTAATGAGGGACATGGAATAGCCCACACACGTTAGGAAAGGAGAAACCAGAACACAGCCTTAGAGTGTAGAAAGCAGTGTTATCAAAAGGTTTTAAATACAGCATATTAGATTCAGATATGTAACTTTAATCTGCTAGCTGTCACCATGAGGAGGGCAACCAGTCCCAGAACAAATACACACCATCAGATAGCCTAGCATGCATGTGCACATTCACCTGTGCATTATAAAAAGAGAATAAACTATAACATCAGACAACACTATGTGCATTTCATCATAACGACAAGATATGATCTTCAAATGATTGGAAAAAACCTCTGCTAGATTGAATAGACTAGAATCTGAGCCCACATGGTGCCCAAGCTGCACGTTTTCACCACTTTACCAGGTTTGCTCAACTGATTTTTTTTCTCAGTAAGTTCTCAGGAGCTAGTTCCGAGTATGAACAAAAAACTGTGCTCAGCCCCTCTCCCTAGCCACAGTTCCCATTGGTAACAGTAAATTACTTTCTGTTGCAAGAGCCTGTAATGTTCAGTAGTCTCCATTTACCCTAGCCTCCTTCCTTCTTCTGTAGGAAACTGGTGGTCTTACAGCATCCTGGGGGTGGTCTGCAGACCTCCTCTTAGCTGCAGTTGCTCTGGTTCCTGTCTATGCTCCAATCAATTCATACCCAGCCCAATGCCACCCACAGTGTGCATTTGCATGTGAATATCAGAATGTTCTCCGAAAGATGCCAGCTCTATCTTCCTTTGATGTGCCATAATGGGCCAAATTCTTCCTTTACACACATGCAGTTCCTGCTGACTTCAACCAAGGCTGCAGATTCACAACATACAGCTTTATGCGAAGTGGAGACTAGCCACAGTTTCTGAAATATCTCAGCATAGAGCTCCCTCCAGCACAAGAAGTCATGTACTTCAGAGCCTCAACTATACCAGTTGCTGGGATCTCTTTGTCCCCAGGAGAGGTCCATATCCATGTGTAAACACATTTTTATGGTACACTATCGCAAAAGACTAATTGTGTTAAATAGTTCTCACCGCCTGAAGATTTTTCTGTACTGTGCCTACAATTTATACATATAGACACAAGACATTTCTAAATAAACTAGCCTGGACACTACTAGAAATGTAGATAGAAATGTAGGATTCAGTGCAAGATGCAAAACCAACAAGGAGGCTGGCTAAACATTCATGGAACTTACCCATACTGTGCTCTGTACTGGGATAATTGCTCTCCTAGCAGTACCTAACGAGCTAGTTTAAAGACAAATCAGCTTCAACAACTCATGTGAATTGCAGTCATAGTGCAGACCTCAGTATAGTCATCCCCCAAAAGAGTGATCGTTAAGTTTATTCAGCTATTTGCAGGACTGAATCTTAATTATACAATAGCTGTTCCACTCCTTCATCCACCATATGTGTAGAAAGCCAAGCCAGGTTAACAGAACATGACATTCACATGTCTGTAGATTTTTAGTTTGTTTTTTAATAACTGACATACATTTTATGGTAGGATTACAGTGATGAGCTGGGTGCAGTTCTGAAAGCAATCAGAAGCAGTTATTTACAATTACTTTAGAAAAATGCACCATATGTTGAACCCGAGGCAGTTTATAAAGTACACAGGATAGCAGGAATACTTCAGAGCAATCCTTTCTATATCTTTTCAAGTTTTTTGAAAAATACATAATATGCAACTGTCAATACTGACCTGAAAGTTTCCTGCATGGTATACACACATTCTGTATTTTTTGCTGAATATATTGGCACAGTATTATCCCAACAGCAAAGGCTATTGAATTTTATATAGCAGAGGCTCACAGAATTTGTACCCACATCACTCATTCTGTAACAGCCTGCAATTAATTTGTTGCAGAAGGATAACAGATTATTTATCCATGAGTGTAAATTTAATACAGGCTGTAAAACCTGGTGGAAAATTTAGGATTGGTTTATTCTCAGCTATCTCAGACAGGAGTGTCTTGATAAGATAAAAAAAGGCAAGACAAAATAAGTATTAAAAAAGATAAGGCAATACAAGTCAAGGTGCAAAGCTAGATGGAGCGGGCTAGTCTGCAGAATCCCTCATCACATTTCTGCTGAAGAGGAGTTATTGTGCTGCCATAGTTTAATTTCTCAGTTTCTATTGCTGTCTTCAGATTGTCTGCTCAGATAGCGTCTGCTCAGATAGCATCTGCTCAAATGAAATACAGGCAGTAGTAGTCCAGTATAGATTAAATGGTGGGATTAATTGTTCTCTAGCTCCGTCCTTCCGTGTCTTTTTTATCCTCTAACCTCATGAGTTTTCCCTTTAACAGGAGCACGTAATGCTGGAGAGCTTGCAGTGTGCAACTTCCCCAGCATGATGACTGCCTTGGCATTCATCCCTCAAAGTCATAAGGTCTAAAGCTGTGACAGCCCAACAGTCATTTTACTCTGCCATGTTTCCTGGCAACACGGTGGGAGAGAAACTCTGCCAAAACCATCAGTGAAATGAACTGACTTCATAGAGCTGGTTATTTTAAATTACATTGAAATTAAGGACAGAAGAGACAAATGAGAACTGTTTCATCTGGACCTCCTGTTTATTCCAAAACATTAGATGTCTGTATCTCCAATCCAAGCAGCTATTCCCTTAAGAATTGTTCCATGTGATATTTAAATCCCAACTCTATCCTCTAGTCTCAAACAGGTACTGGGGAGCTCAAAATGGGACACAGGTGGGGCCTCACTAGTGTCAAATGGAAGGGGACAGTGACCTCCCTAGATCCCTTAACCACTTTCCTCCTAAATACAGCTAAGCTCACATTATTCATGATGAGAGTACTCTGTGGGCTCATATTCCGTCTGGTTCCAAAATTTTCCACCACGGTTACCTCCCACCAGTTCCCAGGCTGTGTTAATGCATGGACATTTGCTGTCCCAGGTGCAGGACTTTGCACTTCTCTACGTTGTACTTCAAAAATTTTCTGTTGGCCCTGCCCTCGTATTTATCAAATTGCCTCTGAATGCCTGCTACTCAGTTTGTCACTGGCTGACTTCCCCTAATTTATTATAATCCTCAAATTCTCTGAAGGTGTGTTCTGCCTCATTATCTTATCATGGAATAGCAAACATTGCAGCTATGTTCACGGCATAGAAGGTAAGGAATGAGGAGAAGACTTCAGATTCAGAGATTCCCATGCCAGAAAAATGCATACCACAGTGTTCAGCCAGATCTTCTTCCCCCTTTGAACACAGGCTGTGAGCCATCTACTGCCTTTTCTTACAGATAGGCCAGTGTGTGTAAGTCATTCCAATATTTAATCATTCTCACTGCTAGGAAATTCTATCGTGTTTAAGTTTGTTTAAGGAAATTCTTTCTGCCCTTTTCCAACTGTTTCAGATTTCAGTCTAAAGTCTTACTACAGTATTACATGAATTGGTATGGGAAAACAACCTCAGACATAGAATTTTAACATTTTTTTCCCCATTTTTGAAATTGATGTGAAAATTTTTCTATTGCTCTGAATATGGGAAAAGAATACGTGAAGAAGATGCATGTTTTCTCACTTTATTTGTAATTTCTGAAATTTTACTTTTTAAAAAGAATTTTCAACCCGTTCCACTGCAGATCATTTCTACACACCAGGACAGTGTGAAGCTATTTTCTAAGTATGTTTTATAGATATGTATGATTTTTAAGCAGTGATAATTGCGCACAATGAAAATACCTGAGTCTGGTACACATGAGAGACAGTGGATTTGAAATCTTTGGATATTGTTTCAATATCTGTGACCAGTTAGGGAGTTCTCAGCCTACTCTAGACTTCATGTATTTCTTCTTAGAAACTCCTGGTTTCACACTTGTGGAGCATGGTCTGGTGTTAGTAAGAGCTCAATATTGCTATCACTTCCTTACAGAGATATAAGATTGTAGTGAGTTTAAGAACTACAGCAGTGGAGATGTGCTTGCATACTAGCTTAAGAAACAGAAGTTACAACCTGTTTGGGTTACTGCTATGAAATGCTTAGTTTTTCTTTCTTCCAGTAATTTATTTTCCATGTATTTTTGCTGCATCTGGAATTGGTACTAATTTTTGATGAGAAAGTCAGAAAGGTGAGAGGGTAGAAATGGTAAAACATTGCAATATAGATTTCCCATAGGTGTTCCAGCTGCTCTGTATTTTTCTGGTAATACACGGAAGCCTCACATTAGTTAATCTAGTTTTATGGCTGCCTTGTACCACTGAAGTAACATAAAGCCACCAGAGCATGTTTGTGATCCTGGTTCAGTGACTATGATTTTGGCTAGGTTTGACTTTTATTCTTATTTGTATAATTCAACAAAAATAATTCCTCTGACATCAGTGGAATAGTACCTGTTGTGTGAATGAGGAAGCTAGAGCATACTTCTCGGAAGAAAGTGCTTGTCTTAGTAGCATTAGAATGGGATTTGAGAGCTTTGCATGCAGTTCCTCATTATCGCAACCTTTTTGTGAGACCTTATGCAAGACATCATTTTCCAGCTCATGACATGCAAAATAAGTGTGGAATTTTTTTCTTTCAACCTTTGTAAGTCCCATTTACTTGCATTAAATGCTGAAATACAGCAACTGCTTCCTGGCATGTCTTTCAAAAGTTCCCAGCACAACAGCGCCCTAATTTGTGATGAATTTGTAGAAGAAAAGTTAACTTTCCTTAATTCATGCCTAATGATGTTTTAGATGAGACACAGAAAAGTTCACATGCTCTCTCTTTTTCCTGGTTACAGCTTTTGACTAGAGCTATTCATATTTCCTCCAATATGCTGGTAGCATTTTCTATTCTACCTGCCAAAGAAACTGAACCTCTGATAGAATCCTGGAACTGCATAACACCTGGCTTTTTAGCCAAAATATTTTCAAGGTGTTGCACAGTGATGAAAAGTAAATTTTGAAAACTGTTTTTCCCCCCACTGCTAAAACTCATTTATTCCCAACAAAAACATTGCTCATGTCCCAGGCACTCTCTGGCTTACAGGCTGTTTTATGAAGAAAAAAAGAGGGAGGGAATGCTGCATAACTCCTCACAGTCTCCTGCCAGCATCTACCTCATCAGTGGATTTAAGTCTTAGAGGTATTGTTAAATCCTTATGCCATCCTTCTGAGACTTGTATCCAATTTTGTCTCCCTTTGCATGTGCTTTCAGGTCCACTGAGATCATTTCAGTATCAATTTAAAAAAAAAAAAAAAAAGTCAAAAGGCAGGGAAAAAAAATCCCCAAACCCCGTTATTAATGCAGGAGGTCTTAGCTCCCCCAGAAGACCTGTGAGGTGTTGAGCATGCACATTTGGACACAAATTTTGGCAGTCTGCTATCACTAAAGGACAGTGTAGGCTCCTGAGCTGTGTACCAGCCCTGCCACTCTGTAGGTGTCTGAGAAATGATGGTTGTTAGAATTGGCAGTATGAGTCCAAGCTTACGTGCACTGTGGAATAACAGGATGATTTCCTCTCCCCTGTCCTGTTTGTGCACACCTGTGTTTGTGTGCAAAGGTGGAGACCTGCCTTGGTCTCTCATCCATGTGGAAAGTGCTGCTCTTGCTGGCCAAGAAAGCAGGCAGGTGGGCAGATACTTCTTTCCAAAATTTCCAGTTTCATTATATGCCTTCAGCCAGGTATGAGGCTAAGTTGTGTACATAACATTTCCATTCATTTGTCGTCGCCGCCTTCTGAAACTACTAATTTAAGAATCATATTTTTGATTGATTGCACCAGTTCTGTTTTCCTAGTTCACTTTTTAAAAATACTCCACCTTGTTCTGTTGTTTATTCCCAAGCCACCTATGAACTGACTCACCTGTTGTATGCTGAAAAGTCTGAGTTGATGATGAATACCAGTTCTGTAAAGCTGTTCAGAAGAGGCAAATTACATGGCCATTATAAGTCAGTTGCATGAAAATCCTTGGGTAAACATCATGTAAGTCAATGAACAGAGCTCCAAGTTGGCACGTTTTCCTTTTAGGTAATGGATAACCCTGCATACAACTACTAGAGTGTTCCCTCTGAACTAATAATGAGGAGGAAGCAAAGATCATATTTGGATTTAGTACAGCCAAGTGTGAGGGCAAGAGTTTTATTAAAGGAGTTCAAACAAAAGGGCAGGCATGACCAAGATGTTATGCCTAAGGATTTAAATTTAGTTTCCTGTGTAAGCATGCAATGTCTGCCAAGAGACAAATTGTTTCCAGGGTAACACTTGAAAAGAGTGATCATATATCCCTTAAACTCAGGCTGTTGAACATTCGTATAGCAGGACGCCACTATGACTTTGTGCATGCATCAAGTTTTACGCCAGAACTGTGCTAAGTGAGGTTGTACTGGAGGGAATGTCATTCACAGTACTTCCCCCTCCCCCCCCCCGCCCCCCCACCATTTTCCAAGAGAAAGGCCACCAGCAAAGGATTTCCATCTAGAAGTTTATTGCTGTAAATACTACTGATTGAAAGTGCAAATGACTGTGTAAGAGCACTCAGGCTTGAATTTTCAGGGATGGCTGATGGAATTAGCTACTTTGTTCCCACTCAGCTGTTTTAGAATTTGCATACTTTCCGTCCAAGGGTTTCTTGGAAATCCCAACTAACACAGACCATGGCACCGTGAAATGGCTGAAAGACTGAGCATTTGGTACTTCTGAATGCTGAAGCTATGACTATGATAAAAGGAGCTCCTTATTGATTCCCTATATGATAACAAGTACAATAAACAATGTATTACTACATTAATTTTGAAAAATGTGGCCATGTCAATCTGACAAAGGGCTCAGAGCAGTCCTGGTGGTGACTAGTTTCATTTCTAATGCATCCTGCTCTAGGATGTTGAATATATTGTACTGGCAGCTTCATGTTCATTTTCTGGAAACAGGAAAATAAATGCTAAAATAGCTTTTGCACACAAGGTATACACTGGTTTTTATTTGGAATCAGGTTTGAGGTAGTTGAGAGATTGTCTGATCTTTTTTCATATTTTGGATAGTTTTTAAAAAATAATTTCAAGTCACTTTGTGTTGACTTCATTAAAGAGAATTCTTTGCCATGTTTTTTTGTGAGCTCAATGCAAAGTTACAAATATTTAATTTAATTTAGCATTTTATTCATGCCTTTGTTCTTTTTTAGTTAAATTAAACCCACTTATCAAAATGAAAGATCACTTTGAATCAAACTCTTTTGTTCTGAAAATGTCAAGTTAAAGTCTTTAGAGTTCAAAACCAAAACAAACCATTTTCCAGAATCAACACCAATTAAGAAATATTTTGGTTTATCACATTCACATTTTCTTGGCAAAAAGAAAAAAAAGGTGGTATTCTATTCTGTTGTATTTTATTGGCCTGGATCTTGTTAGAAAATTATGCAAGCTGAGTGAAAAAGCTAGAATATAAGAGATTGCCAGGGTGTTGTGTTGTGTTGCAGTTTTTCTGGTGTAAATCCACTGATATCAATTTTCGGGGTTGCATTTTTCTTCTGTTAATGTAGAATCATTTCTCTCTTGGGTGGCTGAGAGAGCGGTGTGCAGATTTTAAATGTCAGCTCATGCTTTTCTGCTTAGTGGAGCATACTTATTTCTGCCCCCTAAGGTTGATTTAGACTTTATTGAGAGAAACTTTTGTTCTGAACCACAGCTAAGAAGTTTGGCTTCCTTCTACTCAAAGCTGAAATACCCAAGATCATGCTCCTCTGTGAATACTGAGATAACTTCTGCTCTTGAGAGCAAAAGAGTTTAAAGGACATATTTGGCTTAAAAAAATCACTTTTCTCAGGCATTTGCTTAGGAGAATGGCATGTGGGGGAAGGAGAGTTTGATTGTTTGTAGTTTTACTTCAGGAAGTTTAGCAGAAGCCACTGCAACATCTCATAAAACATTGTGCAGCTGTGTGCAGACCTCAGGGTGCACAGATGCGTAGGTATTATATTTCCTTGGAAGGGGCACAAGCTGAACTTTTCGATTTTGACACCCAACGGCATCCAGCAAAGGTGAGGTCTGCTACTTGTGCTTTAGGTTTTAAAATTAAAACCGTGTGTGTTGTAGTGCTCACATGACATGTATAAATGTATAAATGAGGGCCATTAAGTGAGTGCGTTTACACATCGTTTAAATGAAACAACACACCTAACCAGATGGATTCCTAAAATCAGTAATTGTGTTCTGTTATTTCCATAACTATTGCCCTTCCTGGTATATCCTCGCTTCTCTGGTATGTCCATCACTTTGATTTGAGCTTCCTGACTGGGGGGCCAAGACCTTCCTTCTCTATGTGTTCTGTGAAGATCTTGATGTTATTATGTGCAACTGGGAGTGGGATTTTTCCCACCTAACTTTAGCATCAAGCACATAGGCACCTAGTCTGAGCTTGCCTTTTTGGCATCCTTATTAGCTAATGGAAAAAAGAGAGGTTTTTCAGAGGACAGTTTAACCGATGCAAAGAAATATATATGACAGGTAGGTCCAAGTAGTACTCTAGATGTGCCTGTCACTGACTGCTTATGATAAAGGGAATCCTGACAACTAACTTGACAAAGTGCCAGCTTTTCATTTGGAACAGTTAGTGAGATGAAATCAAGCTATGAAATAACACTAAATAAAGAAAACAAACACAGAAAGGTAAAAAAGGAGCAACATTCAAGGGCTTTTGGGAGACACCGAAGGCTTTTACCACTTCTCTGCTTATAGCAATTTCTACAGCATTTTGTTCGACTTTCCATGAGAAAGTCTGTCAACTGTGCTGCATCTTATTATGGTTTCCAGGATAGCTGCCCAATTTAAAACAGGAAAATCAGGTCTCAAATCTTGACATGTATGTAGGAGGACTTCAGAAGCCAAAATCTAGTTACATGTCTGCAACAGCTGGGTAAAACTACTAAATAAAAATAGGACGTTAACTGGTCTACAATCCCTCTTTGAATTCAGACCTTAAACACGCCAGTGGTGTGAAGAATAAACTCTTGTTTTTAAGATTTTGTGGTCTTTGGTCTTGAAAATTGGCAAAGCATTCCATGTAAATACCACCCTCCACCCAGATAATGTGAGCCTATACAAAGTTGTCAAAACACATCTACTTCTTTGTTTCTGTTATACCAACTTTCATTCTTTTTCCCTCCACAGATGGTAAGAGAAAAATAATAATAGTGCAAGCTTTTCTTGTAGCTTTTTTTCCCTTGGATTTCAAAATGCTCTACAAAGGTCAATATCATTGCTCCCCATTTATCATATGTAGACTTTGAAACGTTTAGCTGTGAAGTGGCATCCAAATATAGAACCCAAGTATTAGTTTCCAGTCAAAAACAGAAGTTGATATTCTTTTCAGTAACATTTCCAGCAGCTGAAGCGGGTCTTAAGAAGTACCAGTGTGCTAGTAGCAGTGCATTTAGGAGTTCTGGTAAAATGAAAAGAAATCTGCAAATGTCATTCATTATTGTGACTCATTTTACTGTCATGGCACTTGCTTTTTGCCACTTGAAAAAGCCAGAAAGCTGCACAGCAAAGTGTTGTAACTTTTGGACTCTTCATCATTTATTTGGATTTTACTTTTTTATTGTGATAATGTGAAAGCTGTATTTGTAACAATACAGGGTATGTGTTCATGTGCATGTGCAATGTGTGTGACATACATAGGTGTGTATCCATGTGCTATGTGCAATTGTTTGGCTATGGTCTGAACTGCATGTGTTAGCAATGAAAAATATGTGTTTTCTCTCATAGACATAAAATTCTGGGCCACTTAAAGGTGAATTTTTTCATCAGATCTCTCCCCATCCTGTAATTTATAATCAGTGGAACTAGTTTGCAGTCTAAGGCCATAAACCAGATAGATAGAAAATAATCACGAAGGGAGAAGTTTGTAATGTTTGCCAGATGATAATCCAGAATGTCTACATACTTGGAATTTAGATTGGTGACCTCTGTTACCTTCAGCAACACAAGAAAGAAGAAGATAATAAGATTATGTTTTGGAAAGTAAATAGTCAGCAGTGTAACGGGGCATACTTCTATTAAAGTCTGTGGACAAGATTTTTACAATTAACATCTAACTTTATGCACATCCTACACATGTGCTGTGGGATACAGCAAGGGAGTGGGTCATGGAAGGGAAGGGAGAGGTTGGAAAGCATGTCAGAGGACAGATGTGAGGAGCTAAGGGAAGGTAGCAAAACAATACCGCCCAGTCATCCATCTGTGAAAAGGGAAAAATCTTATATGAAGGATCCTTTCTAAGCTTTTAAATGTCATGTATAATATACTGCTTTGTACTTCCTGTTTATGTTTTCTCTATGAGGTCAGGGGAGTGAGTCAGTCAGTGTAAAAATGGAAATGCTTTGCTGGAAAATGCTCTGCTTTTTTCATGTGATATAAGTCCATAAATATTAATTTATTCTGCCTTTTATTCCTAATAAGACTGCAAAGCATTGTAGCTCTTAGAGGTCTCAGGACTCTCTGGCCATATCCATACAAGTAAGACCAAAGACTGTTCTTTGGCTCTGAGGTAAGTAGCATAAAGAGCTGTTAAAATCCTTCAGCATTCAGAGGCTTCAGAGGACTGCAACCACCCTGCCTCTTGGGAATCATCCCTGACCCATGCGTACTTCCAAACAGTGCCCAGGAACTGTTTACAAAAGGGACGATGGCAGACACTGTTTAACTTACTTCGTCAATACATGTACCCTGTTTTGCTCTAAGCATCGTCCATACTGGTCCCACAAATATTCACACACGCTCAGTCCTACAAGCAGGAAGGAAAAGTAGTGAAAAAACATCTATTATCTATAGAAACTACTTGTTCTTGTTAATGCTAGTGAAATTATGATGATGGTAACACAGTTATTCTGAAAAGCAAGTCCTGCTCTATCTTGGCAACAGAATTCTAACTTAAAGGAGATGATCCGTTCTCATTTTCAATATTCTGTGCCTTTAGGTAAAGATCTGGAGGCTCAGGAGCTCTATACCCAGTGCAGAATTTCCTCTGATGGTTCTGTTAGATTGACTCTCCGACATGTTTCTTTTCATTTATGAGTCATGCAGATTTGTTCAGAAGTCTCTATGCAAAACTAATAATGAAGTTACAATGTTGAATTTTGAAGATAAAGACAAGATAAGCAAAACTGGCTGTTTTCATTAAATAATGATTGCTAATTGTGCAGTCATCTGAGGTTTTTTTGTCCTGAATCTATGTGATAAGCTGTTAAACCAGTTTCTTTTGGACCTGATAGGAGGTTTTCAACTGATTTTGTTGCATTTTTGTATCAGTCTCTATTATGAGTCTTTCAAGTACATACTTAAATTAGCACAGAGATAGTGACAGAGGGTGCGAAGTATAAAAATCCCAAATCCTCATGTAGACTGTATGTTCACAGACATACAAATAAGCTTCTGGTTAACTGTCTGAGCCTGATCTGAAGTGCACAAAGCCTGAAGGTTTCACATCCAAAGTGTTGGTTCTCATAGTGCATTCTGGAGCTCTTCCAGAAGTGTCCAGAACTTCCTCTTTGTCCCAGGACATATTGCCTTCCTCTTCTGGCAGCAGCCCATGAAAATGTGCAGGTAGAAGCAAACCAGAAAGATTTTAGCCCACGGCATATTATGTTAAGGGAATCTATTGTATTGACATATGGGTAACTAGAGATGAATGAACTAGTTCAATCTAAATAACAACCATCCCCAACCTTTGCCCACTCAAAAAGTGACCCTAACCCAAATCTTTTTCTAATTTGGACTGGTTCAGCGAGATCAGCTGTCGAGTCTGTCAGCTGGTAGCCAGACACCACAGCAGACATAACTAATTAGGATATATTCCCTCATCTGGAGATTAAACATATTTTTTGTGCTCCCTGCATGTTCCTTTAGTTACAACTTGCATTAAAACCTCCTGGTCTGAAAGCAGCGTCTTCAGAACTGAAGCAAGTGAAAAAGTAGCCTTGTCTTGGAGAAACCTATGAGAGTTGAATTTACTGGATGACTTCTCCCTCAGCAGAGTTCAGCCTGCAAAGTTACTGGACATCCTTACAGGACATCTGATTCTGAGTTTTAGAACAACTTATTTCTCAATTCTTTTAGTCAAATTTAGCTCATGTATTATCAAAATTTGTCCAACAACCATATGATTTTGTCACTTATGACTTGAGAGAAAATATTGCAAATCCAAAAGCTCTGAAAATATTAATAATTTGGGGCTTTAGTGAGGTGCAGTGTATTCTGATAGCTAGAAGTCGTGAGGTGTCCATGGAATAAGGACAACCGACAGGACTAAGAAAATGTAACTGAGCAGCTGTACTTTGGGTCCCTACTAAACAGTTTGCTGACTGCAAGTGGCACAGTATGAAGCTTCTCTGTATTTCTAAAAATAAACATTGGTGCTGATGTTATGTGTTCTTCTGCACTTGCTATAATTGCAGATTTTGAGTGACCTTGTATTTTTTTCTGCCCAGATTTCAATCTGGTTCCACAATGGTCAGACAGTGCACTAATATATTTGACTCCGAGTATATTTACTCTGTATTTTGATGCCCGTGGTATTCAGGATCTGGGGAAAAGTTAATATAATGAAGGTCAAAATCTCAGTAGGTTTCAAAACCAAGATTAAACATGCTTAGGGCTAAAAAGACCATAGGCCAACTTTCTGATAGAGAGACTATAAACTCACATGTTCCACATGTGTCAGTGAATAGTGGAAAAAAATTGTAAGAATATAGAATTTCAGAGAAACTAAAGATCATGTGCTCAATTACTTTTCAATACAGATTGTTCTCCTGAAAAGCAGTTTTGATTACATATTATGTATGTATGGCCAGAAATTATTTGGCCATTCTGCATTCAGCAAGGTACCTCTGTCTGAGTAGGATGGTTAGTTGTCTGCATAACTTTTTATTTTTTTTAAATGTCAAACTGTGGAAAGATTATGTGCAAATGACAGTTTTATATAACTGGAACAGGAAATAGATTTCCACAGTCCATGTGTCAAAGCTGTAAGACAACTGGATTCGCTTTCTAGAAAATCTGCTTTCTGACAGCCCATGACCATTTCTTTATTTGTTGTGCAAATCCAGCTCAAATTTCCCCTTGCTGAGTCAGTCATTGTTTGTAACAGAAATGGACTGCTGTTGAATCTCAATCCTTAAATATTGAATGGCATAGTAGTCAGGATTTATTGGGCATAGTGGAACTCTAAAACATTTGTACCAGAAGGCACAGCAGCCACAAGAGGTGAATGGGTGCAATTTTCACTGAGTGTCATGTAAAACTTCATATATATTTTATATGATCAAAAATTCTTAGGAATATCTTCTAAACAGTTTCCCTCGACTTTATGAATTAAAAGTTGGCACTGATTTTATCTGCTTCAGCCATGTACCTGCTATGCACATACCAAAGCATGAATGCTTTTGTAGGTACCTTACCTGCTGCCACCCAGCTGCCAGTCCAGATGGGTGAGATCTCACATGATGTGGGAACAGGTATGTCAGGTACCCTACAGTTTTTGAAAAGGCACCAGGAACTTGTGTTTAGGCAAGCGAGTCTGTCCCTAGCCCATAGTTAGCTGAATCACTCTCTGTGCTCCTTCGACTGTATTAACTGCATCTTCATTGACCATTTAAGGAGCTTAGGCACCTGACCCATGTAATATATGCCTATGCGTAAAGAATTAAATTAGGGTGTCTAAAATTCTTGCTGAATTCTACCCTTACTCTGTTTAATCATTTGGTCTCAAACAGAAGAGACAGACACTTCCGCCTTTCTCTTCCCCCCAACTTAAAACCAAGAGATGACTCATGCCAGTGATCAAAGTTCTTAGTGAGGTGACGTAAGTTGTCAGTCTCCACTGACATGAGGTGTCATGAATCCTCACCCAAACTTTTTCATCCTGGAGCTTTGGTGAAAACCTTAAGGCTTGGGAATGCAAGTTTCTGCTCTCCATCCATGTTTCCCACAGGCAGGGGAGGAGCTGAACCTGCAGCTCAGAAGTCAGAAGAGCTTTGCCTGAATGTTATTGGAGGCGCTTAGGGCTTTGCAGAGTTTGAAATACTGCAAGTCCAAAAAACCTCTTCCTGGATCAGCAGAATGGGATATATTTGCAAAATAATACACATGTGATCTGAAGGAAGCCAAGAGATGTCACACTGAATGTGTGTTTTCACTTGTTCTATGTATTTAATTAAATATAACATGAAAGCATTGCTACCTGACTGCACAGTTATGTCACACTTTCTGTAGGTGCTGGGTACACATAACAAACTGAACGATGAACATTGTACATCTAACCTCTAATCCACCAGGACAGTGGAGATTCCATGATGTTACCTATTCTGGACATTTTGTCCTTGGAAGAAAAAGGTTGCGTATGTACAACCAGAAATAAATATGGAAGGGTTTTCTATGTGCAGCATATCTTGTCTATATCTTTGATTATTTTTAACAATAGTAAAGGTCTGATATTTTCCAGGCATCATGACTGCTCTTCATCTAAGAATCCCAAAGCATTTTATAAAGATTAAAATTAACCCTCGCTCTATGTGTATATGTTATGTAAGTTTTATTACAGACAGTTTACAGTACTGTCATTTAGCACATAGAGAGAATCAATTATGAGGTGGAAAGCTGAAGCAGAGTCTGGTTATCCAGTCTCTTCATCTTGTCATTAGAAACCTCTAATTAATATGCATGCAATTCTTGTATATAAGGTTAAAGGTACCAGGACCTTCACTGAAAAGCTCAGTGCTTGTCAGCAGCTACTGTACTGTGGAACTGTTAGTGGAGATCACTAATAATATTATTGATTCTATAAAAATGTGTGGGAGCATTGGAGATGAACTTATGGATGCTCATATTTCCAGATTGGTAAGAAAACCCTTGTTACCATTCCGATAAATGCAATGCCCTTTTTGATATAAAGCTTTCTTTTAACGTCTTAAAACAATCACAAGCCCTTCTAAGTAAATGTAATTTCATATGTAGTCATGCAATACATATTCAACTATCTTAAAGCCGATCTGGGATGCCTTCAAATTCCTCTATCTATCAGCAAAACTGCAAAAAGAGTGAACACTTGAGTTGGTGCAACATTCCCTGTGGCCATTGAAAGAGGATTTGAATCAGTTTTATTAACATTTTTATACTGGTATGCAAGAAAACTGGCAATAAAACAAAATAAAGGATAGGACAACATTATCATGAAGATCTTACAGTCCAAGGGCTAAATGATGTAATTTTATTCCAGCACAAAGACAATTACCTTGACTATAACTGTTGAATTATTAGCCTTGGACAGAAAAATAAAAAACTGTGAACACGCAGGATGGTATCCCCATTTAGCCCACTACAGTAGACTTACTAAGTACGGTTGATGGCTGAAGCAAAATTAGAAGTGGACTAATATATTTAGATGATGTGAAGCTGTTGTGGTTTAACCCCAGTTGGTAACTAAGCACCATACAGCCGCTGGCTCAGGTCATTTCAAAGTTAACAGATTTTCAAAACCAAAGGTAGCACTGTAATCATCTTATTTCCTGCATAACACAAGCCAGAATTCTCCAGATTAATGCATGCTGTGGAGAGAATAATTCTCTCTTTTTCAAAGTCAAGAATGCTGAGCTCAAAAGCTTATGTTGAACTGGAAATGGAGGTGATGGGTGTGAACTTATTTGTCCAATTGCTTCCTGGAGAAGCTGCACAAGCAAAGGTACAAAAATAAATTTTATCTTTCCAAATCTTCTTCCTCAATTGTCTTATTATAGCAGTGTTTATGATCTGGCCTATATTTATTGCATTCTTCACTAGCATAGGCCTTGCATTCCTCAGTTGATGTTTGCCATGTGTTGGGCATTACTTGAAATACATAGTTCTGGTTTCTTTTCTCCACAGTCACTGGACAACTAATTGATATAACGTAGGTGGTTTTAGAAACTTTATTTCAAGCTATCAATTATAAAGGTAACATATTGCTAGAGTATTAGTATCAAGAAGAAGATGTCAGTGGAGAAAAGATTCAAGCTGGTACTGAAATCCAGAAAAATTAGCGAAATGAATAAGCTGCGACTTGCATTCCTCTTTTCCTGTCCTTTTTTTTTCCACACATCCATGCATATATACATATATATAGTCTTGTGTGAATATATGTGCATATAAATGGATTCTTGCATCTGATGTAAAACATAAAGGATTTGGGTTTTTTTTTCCCTAGTTGTGAGATGAGCAGAGGCAAGTTTCACAGGTTTTATTTTGTGCGCCCGGCTTTTTCCTGTGGCTATTATTACTCAGCACCTGTACGTCCACTGCTTCTTGTCTCCTGTAGGAAAGTAGGTCTGTTCAATATCGGAGCAGGTAAAGTGAAGGCTGTGTGTGAAGCCACTGCTTTCTATTTGTACAAGCAATAGGTACAAAGTGGACATTAAACAGGCACCCTGCTATGTACCTGATCAGTGTCTGTTTCATGTCTATGTTGTTGGAATATTTATCTTATACCTGCTCCAGGAGCTGTTTCTCTCTGTATTTCTCTCTCTCTTTTTTTTTTTTTCTCTCTCTCCTTTCTCTTTCTCTCTCTCCCCCTCCCTCCCCTTTCCCCAAACACACACGACTTTTTTCTTTTCCTTAAAGAATACACAGGATGAATTTGGTTCAAAAGTGACATCTTTGGGAAGGTTAGCTAAATCAGTCCTCTGGGACACAAAATCCCCAGTCAGCTACAGGAATGACAGAGCTAATCTGTTAGTGAAGATGGGTCTAGGAGAAGAATTTAAAGACAGTATTAAAATAGGTGGGATTCAGTCTATGTACTGCACTAACCGATTCTGCATATAAATTCCCTTTTCTCATTGCCCAAGTTTTCAATACATCAGGCTCAAAGGAGTTCACTTCCAAACTTAGGTGTTTCTGTTCTGTGGGCTCAATTCACCTCTGGATACATCAAAGACACCTACCTCCCCTCATTGGCTTAAATGAATGTCCCAGCTAGACAGCTCAATGCTGGTTCATGGTATCAGCTTGCCCTCAAGAATGAACTTTGTTCTAATAAACCAGGAGGAACACATTCTTGCAGCTGGTGACTGCAACCAGCTTTCAGTCTGGTTGTTTTCCTTGCAGCTGATGACTGGTGTCACCATGCTACATGCTCTTTCCAATAGCTATTGCTCTTCCAGACATCTTTCAACCTAACATTGAGATTGGACCTATATGTGGTACATGAGAGACATGGACAGGCATCCCCCAATAGCTCCAAGAGAAGAAATCATAGCTGATACTGGCGAGGAGTCTAGAATAACAACTATGTGCTGGCCTCTGCTATCCTTCTAGGCTATCTCCATCCACCAGCTCTTCAACCCTTCACCTTGCCTTCATTTAGATCCCTGACTTTAACACTAATGACTACATGCACAAAAAATAAGTCCATTAGTTACGGCTAATAAAAGACAGTATGGTCTTCAGTGACTTCATAGGAGTTAGGTATACTCCAATTGTAATATATGTATTTTGCCTCTATTACTCTTTGTTTTGTATACAGTCTGAAATCTTGAAGATCAAAAACAGAACAAATACATTTTCCTATATCATCCTTTATTTTGTCCCCTCCAGAATGTATCTTTCAGGTGACAAATGCATTCAATCCCAAATTCTTTTCCTCTGAGACCCCATGGCAATAGCAGATTAGTCATTCCAAACAAAGCATGATTCATTTTGTTGCTCCAGCGAGTATGGTGCTCATTGCAAAGCCCTGAAAGAGTAAAGGTCTAAGCACACATTGCCCTCTATCTAACCCTTGTTTTCCACTTCTGGTTGGGGGGATTAATTTGGTACATCATGACTTCCTGGTGATTCTGTGAGTAGTATAGTCTGGAAAGATGTAAAGCAAGCTTGTATTTAAGTTTTAGTGAAATTTGGATGCCATCCCATCGGATGAGTGAGCACCTCTAAAAACTGACAAATGAGGTTGAAGAGATGGTGGCAGAGATGTTGCTTACCTAACTTTTGCACAAGAGGATCCTTATGGGTAGGATATCTAGGAAAGAAGAATGCTTTTCTTCTGTCTGTTTTTGTTCTGACACTTGTTGAATGGCTTGGTATCATAAAATACAACTATTCAGGCTGTGATGACTAGAATCACAGTTTTTTCCATTCCGAATTAGTGAATACTAAACTCATCAAGGCACAGGAGTTTGCTTGCCTTCTTTTTCCCTAACCCATGAATCTTTCATTCCTGGATGCAAAGTGGGTTGGGAGGTGAGGCAGTCTCTTATTCAGAATACTTTACAGGTGCTAGTCAATGAACTCTGCTATGGCATGCGACTGGCAGGCTCCCATCACTTTTGTTTGACATCCTGGATGCTCTCCTTCGCTTAGACTTGTCTGGACCAGGGTACACCCTTCCATGGTGGGAACCAGTGATTGTGTCAAATAGTCTCTGCCAAACTAAGCAAACCAGCATCTTCATGGGACTAAGGCAGAGAATCAGTCTCTGCAGCCTAAATGGCATTGCATATATCTGCTCCTCTGAGCTACTCCCATCTGGGGGATGTGACAGAAACTTTCAGCACAGCACCTAAGCATTTAAACAAGGAGATTAGTGTTGCTCATCTGAATACACATATCCAAAACTTCTTTACAGGTTGGACTCAATTGCCTCAATTTAGGCATGTGAATTGCACTCAAATTTAAGGTTCCTAATGAAGCATTTTGCGTAAAATTATTTCATAATGTAGTTCAGGAAGAGAGTCAGGTACCTTTGAAGACCCACGGATGGTGATTTTATTTACCGAATTCAACTGATATGCATTAATGAGCATAGCAGGGAAAGAACAGACTTCAGCTGGGCAAGATTATTTGCTAATATTTTTCATCCTGTAACTTGTGACTTCTTTGTTGTGATCACAAGAAAGTCCCCTGCATGTTCCGTGTTCTGTTGAGATTTTCCCAAGGGTAACAACAGTTCAAAATATGTCTGTCTTTTTTAATTATATTGTCACCTTTGTACTGAATACTAGTCTGAAGCAACTGAAATGTTCCATGTTTGTTTCCAAACATAAATTTCAGTTGTTACTGATTTAATCAGTGTACTGGATTTAATCAGTGACCTAGGAACTTTACCAACAGGGTCCTCATCTATTCCAGCTAGATCTGGTTTTAGAAAGGTTTTATTAATGCTAATTGGGGATACCATTTAAGTATCCAGATAGGATGTTAATTTAAAAGGCATTTTGTTGGCTGATCTTAGGGTAATTTTTATGATTTCTGACTCAGATTCCATTCCTCAGATAGATTGTCACTTAAAATATTTCAAGATGCATCTTCTGCAGTATGTCAGATCCATGTAATGACAATGAAGTTGTTCCAGCTCATACAAGAAGTTAGGGGAAAAAATCCAACAGCGTTCCAGTACTTCAGAAAGTTCCACATTTCAATTAAATTGAATATAGGCATAAGTATCCTAAAAGATCTATTCAGCTTCAAGAAAGATTATTACCATAAAATTAATCAGATTCTAGAATGAAGAAGAATTTTTCTTTTAAGAAATGTATACATATATATAATTATGTATGTATGCAAAAAAAGGACTACAACTTCCATCATGTTTTTTATTATAAATTAAACCCACATTTTAGAGACAAAGAAAATATTTTGTGTTGTCTTAATCAGATTATTCTATCTACTTGGATAACAGTTTGCTATATACTCACAGACAATGTAGAGAACAAATATTCTGATACTCAAATTCCAGATTATCATAAAACTCAAAATCTATAACTGAAAGGAAAATATGGGGGGTGGGGAGCAGGGGGCGGGAAGGGCAGTGAAGGACCAGAGTCATGCATTGCTTGTGTGTAATCCCACTGACATCAAGAAGTGTATGCATGAAAAACTGGGAGAAGAGTTTGGCCCAGGATATGGAAGCTACTTGATAGAAAATGCTGAATTAATTTAAATTGCCTGGGGTATGATCCCTATCTTGTAGCATGAAAAGTGGCTGAACGACTATAAACAAAAGCAGAAGACAAAATATTAAAATACAGATTTGTAGGAAGATCTTTTCCTACTGAGGTACTTCAGGGACGTGTATTCAGCATGGTTTTATTTAACATTTTCACTAATGATCTAAAAGAAGTAAGCCACCCACTAATGAAAGTCCTCTATGATGAATAAGAGGGCCCAGTTGCAAAAGGTGATGAAAGACAAATAGTACAAAGGAACCTAGATACAGATGCAAGGTTCCCATTGACTTCAGTAAGTTTTGGAAAAGATCAGCGGAGGTATTATAATAATGGGCAGGAAGAATGACAAAATGAGATTCGTCTTGGAAAATATGCAAAGACATCAGGTGAAAAATTATCCTAGACCTAATAATCAAACAGAGACAGAAGCATGGAGAGCAGCATTCTAAGTGCTTTTGCAATGCATTAGAGAAAGCTAAATCATATGAATACAATTTGAGGATTATATGCTGCAAAAGGGAGGTGCATTTTCTCTGCTAAGGCTAGACATTGAAGAATATTACTAGGAAGAGTAATAAGGGACCCAAGGGCTAGTTTACAAAATAAGAACTACGTGCATATGCAAGTAGCAATGATACAGTCACCCCTGTATCTACTAGATATTGGGGAATAGTTGTCTGCTATAGCTATACGTAACCCTCAGTGAAGCAGGAAAAAACAAGTTCTCAAAATACCTTGAAAATTATTATCATGTTGCAGCTACCTTCTCTCTGAGGTGACACTGACCTCCTCAAATCCCTTCTAAACTAAAACATGCAATGATTCTAAATATTGGACTATAACTATAGCAGTGCTAACAGAAAGACAATTTGTTTAAAATAGTTATGCCACACATATTGCTGCATTTTTTAATATTCTGTGGCCAACCTCATGAAAATTTTGTAGAGATTAATGATGTTAATGATCAATGGGTGAGCATTACTTCGATATATTTATGAGTATCATAATAATTTTTACCTTAGGAAGTGGCAGACCTGTTGAGTCAGATTTTCAAAGTGTAAAAATAAAACTAAAAGTATCTTTAAGGATGTCCAGCTTGCTAAAGTGTTTTTATATATCTTATTAGATGCCTTTACTAGTTGATCTTTAATAACTGTCTCAAGCTCACACAAGAAATTAATGATAGGAAAACTGAGGAAATTAACACAATGAATAAAAGCCTATAACTTTGTAGGATCATTATAAGTATCAAAGATCACTAAACAAGCTTTTGCCAGGCAAAAGTGCTCTAGACCAGCTTAGACCCACTGATTTGTCAGCTCTACTCGGTGGTATCTTAACTTATGCTAGGATTCAGAAAAGCGTTTAAGCACACACTTAAGTTTAATTTTAAGCAAATGCTGGAGTGCTTTACTGAACTGGGATGCAGAATTCATGATTTCCTATTACACAGACTCAACACTGCATATAAAAATGTAAGCATTCTTTCCAAATAAGAAATGCTTGCAATTCCAGTTCAGTTCTGAGCATTGTTCTACGTTGGCCAGAAACAAAATAAGTCTGGGGAATAATATGTTTTGGAAACTTTTTATTCCCTCCAACATCAAGTGGAATTTGTTCCTAAAAAAATAAATATTTTTAAAGATACAAAGATGTGTGAGAGAGATTGGGAAATATGGCTATTGCCTGATTCCTTTTGTTAATATACCCTTGTAAATCAGAAGCAGCTCCAATGGAATTTAACTATTAGGGAACCAAAAGATCAGAATCACAACATTAGTTTCTTTTTTTAAATGAATTTAACATTTCTGTGATGTTAGTTTCAATTTACTAAAATAAAGACAGTTTATATAACTATGGCCCTGTGAAATCCTTTAAAATTTAAATTACATAGTCATACCTTTTTAAGAAACTCCTTTGCACCAGGGTGTTGTGAAGCCAGTGGAGGCAATATCCATGTCCCATGGAAGGATGACAATGGCAGGTCACACACCTTAGTTCAGTATCAGCCAGCCCAGGTCAGCAGGTAACAGGTGATGCTGTCCAGGTGGCACTGTGCTCTGCCTCAACAAATGAGCTCTGCTTCCAGTCCTAGAATCATAGGTCCATCAGGGATTCTTTGGGAATCTCTGTACTGTACTCCACAAGTTCATGTTCACCTGAACAAGAAATAATACTGTGGTGGCATAATCGAAAGTTACAAAATATCAGGGAGGCAGGTTAACTGTAGCTGAACTCCTTTCTCCATCAAATGATCCAAAAATCCTCTTACTCTCATACCTGCACACATACAAACTATTTATATATGGAATCGTGCATGGCAATTAATAAGAATCTTTCTGTTATGTGTGAAAGAAGAAGTGTCGAAGATAGCAGTAGATTCTCTATGGCTTCGTTTGAAGCTAAATAAATAATTTACAATGAACTTTTTCTAATTTTTTCTTTTTTTCCTCCAGGAATGACAGTAAACATGTTTTTCTGTCCTTAAATTATTTGTTATGAAGCTTTGATATATAAATTCACATTGTCTTGCATTGCTAAGCTATAATTGGTTGGAATAATCTCATCTGGTTTTATTCCTTAAATATTTCTATTCAGCTTCATATTTTAAAATTAAATTTCCATGAATTCTCACTTTCACTGATGCCAAAAAAACCCCCAAACCCTAATGATCTGAAGACAGACTAGAAATAAATGATTTGAGGACAAAATAAGAATAATTTTGTAGTTGAGGAATTCTAGGGAGAAAACCCGACAATGACAACAAACACTACTGTCAATGTTACAGTGATAAGAATGTCACAGGTGCCTAGATTACCCAGGCAGACAAGAGTAAATTTATTCCATATATCTGAGATAAGAATTGGCTCCATCATACGGTAACTGATCCTTCACTTTATTTGAATGATCAAGCACCATATTTAATCAAAACTATAAAAATGTGACTTTCCACTCTCAAACACAGGTTTTTTTTCTTCCCAAATCAAATAATTTTTGATGTTTGCCTTCTTTCAATGCACCAAAATGTTAGTGTACAAAAATAAAAAAACCCCATCTTTCTTGCTGAAATAGAATTCCAATTCCTGGTGAAAACTGGTCAGCATTTCATAGAAATGAGATCCAGCTATCTTGTAGTTAAAGATCCAGCAGTGTGTTTCAACTATGAAAGGTTGTTTGTCCTGACAGTTCTAATATTCCTGGAGATTACATTCACATTTTCTAAAAGCAACCACAAGCTTTCATCTGGTTTCAGTATTGCTCCTTCTCTACTTTATATCAAAGCTGTTACATGGTTTTTCTGTTCACTGTTAAAAAGTCATTGCTGTGTACCTCAAAGCATGATGCTCAAGATCGACAGATTAATAGCAAACCATCCTTCTAAGAATGAATGCTTTATTCTGACAGCTTGATAGGGTTCAGCCTGTAAATCTGAACAGGTATTATTCATATATGAAGTAGTTAATGATTTATTACATTATATTAAATTGCTTCAAATGAAACAGTGTAAATTCCTGTATGGGCAATGTCACGATATTGAGCTTAATGAACAAAACTCTACTATTCTCATGTCTTTAGGTTAACCTAAATCCATTGCATTTCTAGTACATGTGCAATTATCACGACTCTATCTGCCTCTCACGCACAGAGGATTGCCAGTGTATTCTATCTCAGACTAAATTTTATCCTTTGCCTATATGGATTCTTCACCTAACTGAATACTGCTTACAAAGACAGAGTAGAGCCTCTGACATACACTATGATCCCCTTCCCATGGTCTCCTGAAAAAGGTTATATATCGGTATTATGCTTGAAAGCCCCAGAGGCTGATGTAAGTTTTCAGGTAAGAAATTGTACTAAGAATAGTGCCAGAATGTCAGGGTTTTGAGATCTCAGAGACATTTCTGATCTTAATTCTTTGCTACATTTTTTGTAGATTGACAAATAACTTCAGAAAATACCATAAATACTTAATACACTTATGATATTAGTCCATTTATAATAAATACTATGGGTGGAGTTATTTTGTAGATGCTTTAGTGTAATCTCTTTGGCAGCCAAGTAATCTGGAAAGAGTTTTTTTACATACAGTTCTGTTACTACATAATATAGCTTACTACATGATTAATAACTTAGTGCTTCTCATTGGGATACATAAAATGTAGCAAAAATAAACAAAACCATAAAACAGTTAAGGGGATTTGTATTCACTGATTTGTTCCTGTTTATGAATATACAGTGTTAGTATAAACAGACAAAGGGTCCTCACTTTATCCTTTTATCATTTCCAAATGTTCTTATAAGATGGTAACCCCACTGAAAACAAACAAAACAGCATGTCATGTAAATGTAACTTCAATCTAACATTGTGTTAGGTCAGCTTGGCTTTGAGAAATATGTCGCTTTTCAACTGTACTTTTGCTGAAAAGTTCTGTTTGTAAATGTCAATGATATCATTAAAAAGGAAAACAAGAAAAACTTACGTGGAAATGTTGCAGAAATGGTATTCACTAAAAGCAGTTTTCAGTTAAATTCTTCATAAGACTTTACATTTTATGCATTTATCAGGATATTTATTTAATAAGGAAAACGTGAGCTCATAAAAACATTCTTTGTCTATTCTCCTGTAAATTCCCCAAACCACACCCTTTATATTAAGAAAAATGGGTTCCCAGTAACATTTTAATTTCAGTGAATGTTATGACAGCTTTGAAGATGTAAAGTTGCACCTCCTTGGTGCTGTACTCTTTCTTCACTTCCTAATTTACACAAAACAAGATGTATTTCCGTGGAGCTGCCTGAGACTGTACCTGCCAAGCATGAAGGAAGCACAACTGCATGGGCAAATATAGCAGGAGCCAGGAACCAGCCTGCAAGGAAGTGGCAAGTAGTGCTTCATTAGAGAAAGGCATCCTGTCTAATGTGTGTGGGTAGAAGTCCTGTTACCCCACAGAATTACAGTATTAGAAAAGGAAGGCTGTCTGACATATGGTAAAACTGTTAATAGTCTTCTAAAAACACGTGTGGGAATTTCCTATAAGAAAGTTAAAGTGATGGCAAATAAGGATATGACCTGCTTTCATGTCACGAACTTAAAATAAAGGCTGCCAAAGAAAAACTGTCTTGCAGGGTGTATTTAAGCCATGGAGCTCATTGCTGCATATAAGTAGCACAGATAAATAAAAAGTATAGAGGGGTTTAAAAACTGTTTAAAAACCATGGAAGAGTTAGATGTGGAAATGCAGGTACAAACTTCCTTTTCTGGAAACCTCTAAGCTGCTGACTGCTGGGAAATACAATTAAGATGTAACAGAAGAAATGTTGCTTCAGGTTTGTCCTCCTTCCCTCAGTTTCTCCTGCTAGCAATAGTCTTCAATCAGGGGTGCAGGCAGGATGCTGGTTTGAGTCTCCCTTGACCTGCCTAGTGTGAATGTTTTGGTAGATGCAGGGCTGGGCCCAAATATTTGATGTAAAAGAAAGGGATGCAGAGCCTCATATGTCTGACGTAGGTCTGGAAAGCAAGAACTTGGGAACTCTAGCTGAAGTTGTGGCACTTAGTATGTGGGCTTTAATCCACAAAAATTTTAAATTATTTCTTAATATTTTCTCCATCTCTTGAACTTCTAGTCTGATAATGGTCAGGTGATCTGCTGAATTAGTTTATAAATCTCAAGATTGAAAAACAACATTTTTTCTTGCTATTAAAACAACAACTTAGCATTGTTTGCAAAATGCTCTTGTTCATCACTTGATCTTCATTTTCTTTTGTCAAACATGTTCACCAAGCTGTAAGATGTCAAAATGAATAGCTTTACTGCTCATAACCTTTCATGCCAAAAGATAGGTATTGCTCTACGTATTCAACTCCTAAGATGATTAGCAAAATTGTGATGGCCATAGTCACAGGAGAAGTACTTTATTGCATGAGGAAACACACTGTCCACCGTAAGTGTCTCATAGTCTGGCTTTTTTTTTTTTTTTTGTTTTGTGATTGTTAGCGAAAAGGGAACAGGAAAAACCAAAAGGAAATGTGTTTATAGCGTGGATACATTGAGCTTTTTCAAACAGCATAGCCCCCTGACATTTTATACTGCAAGATGAGTGTGTGTGGCTCCATGCGTGTTTGCAAGTATTGAAGGTGTTTTTCATTTCTGCCATGTAATAAAGCTTGAACTGATTCAAGAAGAGGACATTTCGTTCTACAACTTTATACTACAGGAAGAGCTCAAGAACAACAAAAATAAATTCAAATATTCTCTGTTCTGTTCAACAATGATCTTTTGCAGGACAGTCAAGTTTCCCACAGAGTAAATACAATCCATATTATGTAAATATGATCCTGTGTACATTCATTTAATTTAACATTACCATCAGAATAGCACATTTCACACGTGGGAATGCAAATTCCAGCAAGGGAGCAAATTAACTGCCCACAAATTGTTTGCTAACTATGAAGTTTTCAAAAAGAAATCTCTAAGGTATATCTTTACCAAGGACACAGTAATAGAACTATAATACCACGTTTCCATTTGAACAGATGGCAGTGAAAGATTTGGCTGCAATGTGTTATTAGTTAACAGAAAAAGACTTACTGATAGAGATCAAAGGTACTGTTTAAATTTACTTAAAGGAATGGTGGTTTGTAACCCATTCATACTTGCAAGTAAAATTAATTTATAACTACTTGTAAGCAGATAGATCCTCAAAAGTCCAATGTCTTTTCTGCTCCAGAGTCTGTATCTTATCTGCTATTGTAATCATCTCTTTAATGTGTTAAGAGATGCCTTAATTCAGGTTCATCTGCTGTTGAACTGAGACAAGTTGTAACATAATTTCTGTAATTCTATTTCTAAACGTTCAGAGGAAGCAACACATTTTATGGATACTATAATTTTAAGAAACAAGAAACCATTGCTTATTAATGGCTCAGTTTTGCATTAAATGTCTAAAAGCTAAAACAAAACACACGCTTATGTTATTCTTGTTACTTATTTGTACTTTAATGCAGACTGCTGGATGCTGGAATTCCTACACCCAGAACAGTGACCCCTGACAGAGAGTCTGAGACTCAGCTGGCATGTCAAGAAACACGACCTTCCCCCTACTTTCTGCTTGACCAGAAAGAGTTCAGTGTGTAGCAGGTTCAGCCTTCGGTCCTCCCTGTCAGATCTATAATGCTTCCCAGTGACAGGCAGGATTGAGTTAAGTGACTTCAGAGTGTCTGAAAGTCCTGTCTGAAGTTGGTGGGATCACTCATATGGACGTAGTTAGCCATACGTATCAGTGCCTGAAGGACAAGGGTGAGGACTGCTGGGCTAAGCTTGCCATTTCACGTTAAAACAGTAGTGGAAAGATGTGTGGAGTCAAATTCTATTGTACTTATTCTATATGAGTAAATGAACGTTAAAGTAATATGCAGTTAAACAGGAATAAAGAATGATATAGTATGCATGTCAGAGAGAAAAGTTTACAACAATCATGCCAGTAGAAATGTTGCTAGGTTTCAGTTCTACACAATAGCCTAAATAACAACTGAACACACATAGAGTAGGTGAATGAGTCAGCTTTCATTCCACAGGAAATTTCCCTTTCTCCATGTGCAAATTTCCTTTTTAGAAGAAAATATGAGATTTAAGAAGTAAATTTATTTCTTAATTTCATTCAAGATGAAAGTTGTAGCAATCACACAAATGTGTTCAGAGGCAGAGTATTTTTAAAACTAAGAATATCATATAGAAATAACGTATTCATTTGTTCAGATAGAAGGTTTTAGTACTATATTAAAGCAAAAATTCCTGTTGACATTCAATATGAGATATGCAAATATACTTATTTTTATTTAAAGGGAAACCTTTTTCTTAAATTACATTCAGGAAAAAACATATAAACTTATTTATTTGATACTCAGAACATTTCGCTTAGAATAATTGTAGTTGTGATGTAAAATGCATTTTCAGTCTTTCTGAAGTCTGTTACTGCTTCTGCTTTTTATTTTTTCTTGATGATTTTCTTTCGACTAAAAACCAGAATGTCATGTCTATATAACTCCAGTTCTAGGAGAAGTGCTCATGGTCTTGTACGTGATTCAACTGTATACTAGTGCCAAATACTAATAAAAATTCTCAGCTGGCATTTTACTTCATCTTAAAATACTTTTGCAGTCTGTTTTTGGCCATCTCCAGTAGGAGATGCTGGGAACATGATGTCATAGCCTTCTGAAAAAAAGCAAGAATCATATATAAAGTACACATAAGATAAGTTCACTGTAAGACTTGTAATCATTTTACTCCATGCTGCTAAGCCTTTTCTAAAGCTTTCCTGGGTTTTGGGAACCCACACCTCAGGAAGAACATTTAGCCATTAGAGGGTGTCCAGCACAGAGACCAGAAGTCTAGAAAATATTACCTCTGAGGAGAGATTGAGAGAAGAGGGTTTGTTTAGTCTAGAGAAGAGAAGACTAAGGGGAGAGATGATAACAGCGTTCAAATATGTGCAGTTGTGCTGCAAAGAATTGGGCAATAATTTTTTCTCCTTGTTCATTTAGGACAGGACAAGAAATAGTGGTCTTGAAATGAAGCAAGATAGAAATAAGTGAGAAAAAACTGTATTTTTTGGCAATGATGGTTTTGGGTGCCACAATTATAAGCGGAAAAGTAAGTAAACAGTAGTAAAATTTTTTATCTTTCAAGTAAGAGTCTTCTTTTAGATAATTTTCCCATTGAAGTAAGTAGAGACATCAAAACAACAGAATGAGAATCCTAGCTGTAAAAAAATGGGAGTCTTTTTCAGAAGGTACTTACTGAAGCAGAACCTTTTGGCCACTACAGGTAACCAGTCAAGCCGTTGTTCAGCTATAGCTGGGAAGTAAGTGCTGTTTTCAGACATACAACGCACATAATACAGATGTGGCATATTTTGCTAATTCTGCAGATAGTATTTAAAAAGGTTTTGGCTTGGGTCAGTTACCTAAAAAGAGGCACCTGATGCCTTTCGAACCACTAATGCCTGGTGTACCCAGGATGTCCATACAGGAGTAGCAGACTAAAGAGACTTCTTTCCTTCTGGAATTGCAGGTGGAGGCCAAGTGTAATAGGTAAAGCTTCTATAGGTGTACCAGAAACAAGCAAATGAATTGAGTTCCTAGTGCCTGGAGTTTAAAGGTTTGTCAGCAAATTAGAAAGACTCTATAAAAGTAAGGTCAGAAACATTCAAGATTTGGAAAACATATTTTTTAATGACACTGAAAAAGCTGAAACAATTAAGAAGAGAAAAGTGAGGGCTATGAGTACGAAGAATTTGAAAAGATTCTAACTTCTAATAAGGAACAACTTGTTGAATATTTTGTATGCTGACCTTAAGTTCACACTAGAAAATTAACACACATTTTTGGCAGCAAGTGCCATTAAACTGGCACAATTTGAATAAAGAGGTCCTACCATTTGAAATTTATTAAATTAAAAAAGGTCTGTTCAAAAGATATACTGTGTCTAAAATAGAAATTGTGAACTGAAAAGGAACTGAATTTTTCGGCCTGTATTATGCATAATGCTAAATGAAATTATATCAGTAAGTCTTAAGTAGGACCACAGCTAGAATATTTGGCCAAAGAGTTTAGTAGAAATTGAAATACACCTACTGATATCTGTAGGACTTTGTATGTTTGCAGTAGCTGCACGTGTCAACAGCAAAAATTCATCCAAAATCACTATGGTTGATGTTAACAAGTGCTCCTCTTGGTTGTAAAATATATAGACATGAATTATTATCTTTCGCATCAATTCAACCTCTTTGCTAACATACTGACTACTTTCCTACTACAATGCCAACTTCAGAGCAAGGTCAGTTTGTGCAAATTTTGTGCATATGTATGTGGAATGTTTTGACCATCCTTTCTCCTGCAGGCTAGCATTTTAAAACCTCAGGCCTTCATATGCTTGAACATATGGACCTCGTTGCCAGTAATAGGAATAGTTTCACAAAGCTCAAAAAGTTACCCAGGGCAATATTCAGTTTGAGGCTAAGATGCTTCCTTGTAAGAGTCTATATATGAGTTGGGTGCCTAAGTCCCTGCTATTGCTTGTAGAGCGTGGGATTGCATCTTACACCATCTGTGATGCCCTGTGACAACCTGCAAGGCTGCCATTTCAGAAGGATACAAATACTCTATAAGCTCTGTAAGATATCTGCCAGCCTTGGCATATGTCGCATAAGTTGGGTATCTACAAAGAGCTTGAGTACTACTAGTTGCTTGTGCTTAATCAGCTGAATCTCACTCTTGCATAAGTTAAAGAACCCCATACATACAATGTAGAGGCAACCAAGAAGAAATTAAACTGAAATATTAATTTTTAAGCTTCTTATTGTCATCTAAGTTTAGTGTTCCAGTCTTTCAATATTTTTATCCTCCTTGTAAGACAGAGTGGGATTGTTACCCTCATTTACAGGACCCCCCCCCCCCCACGAGCAAAATAATTTATCAATGGCAAGCCTCTGGTAAAACTGAAAATCCAACCTTAACTTTCCACTCTCTGACAGTGAAGAAATATTGCATACTTCAACTTTGCATGATGGTAAATATACCACAAAGTTACTCTAAAATGAATGTTTTTGTGAAAAAAAAAGTCAAACTAGATTAATATAGCTAGAGATGTCTGTTGCGTTCACATGGGAAGTGTGCAACACAGAAATAGCTCTCCTGAGTCCCACATCTTTCACACCTTTCTATTCTCAGTTCTTCTAGCTATTTGTCAGGGTTTTTTTGAGCATGATGTATTTAAAATTTGATATTCAGTCTGTGCATCTAAAAGTATGGAATATTAAGGGCATGCTCATATAAAGTTGAAAACACATTGGTGCTGATCTACTCTCGTATCAACAGAGCCTCTCTCGACACCAGTTTTCTCCTACTGTTATGCAACAAAACTTCATTTATAGTTTAGAAAAAGTGCAAGAATGAAGGATAAGATATGAACATACAAAAAGTTGCTTTTCTTCTCTCTGTCTCATTTTCTTTGGCTGTAGTACAGAGATTTTGATAATGGAGTTCCTCAGCAAAGTTCTTTTGATAACTCTGGAGGATCTCTGCTACATCAGAGCTATAAAATATTCTGTACTGGATAGTGACAGCAAGTAATTTTTCAGAACCCTGAAGTCTAAAGCATGTAGGAACTTAAAACCATACTTCAGTTACTTTGAAAAAAAGTCAGCTGAAATTCTGTAAAATATAATAACATCTATACATGAATTACTGCAAAAATAAAAAAAAAGGCAAACCTTCTTGTAAGACACTAAAAAGAAGCTTCTGTGTATTCTTTATATTCACATAATTAAACAGAAGTTACAGGAATATTTTGTCTTTAATTCAACACTCTGTTTTCATTCAATCTTCCATCCTGGCTTGATATCTTATGCATATAGCCTGGAGAAATGAAAGATGAAGATAATGATCCTGGATCTTCATTTATTGCAATTAATCTTTAAAGCCATATGCCTTTTTTATAAGTTTCTGGAGAAAAAGTGTAAACTTTGAGTTTGCTTCATGACGATATGGACATCCTTGGGCAGCTGATGTCAAGCCTATGCCAGTGAAGGTACAGGCAACAAGCTGGAGGCAGCTATGTCCACGGGTCCAGAGATGGAGTGACTTTAGGAAAAGGGAATAGATGGCTTCTTCTAAATAGAAGCCACAGAGTAAAGCAATGTCTAGGCAACATGTACGATATGAGACTGGGCTCCAGATCAAGTTCTCTGATGGTATAACCACAGCCTGCAAGCCATAACCATGGGGATAAATGAAGAACTTGGCATGTGAGAATTCTGAGTCTTTTATATTTCTTTTTGGACATATTATTTGCTGATCTCGTTCTTCTCTTAGTGCACTATATAACACTATTCACCTGACATGGTCTGTAGTACAATTGACTGAACATTTGTGATAGCCTTCTGTTTCTAATAGCCACTTGCTGGTCCTTGGCAGATAGCCACAATAAGACTAGAATAGCATAGGCTAGGTGGAACAGAAGAAGATTGCCTTCTTTTAAAATATATGTTTTATAATCTCAGGAAATTGTTATAAACCATTGCACCTTAGAAAAAGAATATGGGATTCTATTTAAAGCAGGCTTTGCAAACAGCCCCTTGACTTGCTGTGTAGCCTTTGCAATCACATGGACGGGACTGGATGGAACTCATTATTTTTAGTAGAATCAGAGCAGACCTGAAAAGCTGGCAAACTAGGTGGGCTTTCCTGATGGCTTGCTGATCTCAAGGCGTGTGTGGATATCTCATAGCTTACACAGCTGTAACATTCTTTCACACACCCTGGCTGGACTATCACATATGTTGCCACAAAATGTTAAGACATCAAGACTCAAATGTTCTTTTGTTCCCTTTTCCTCTCTGTGTATGTTTTACTCAGTAGCTTTGTTTATTTTCTTAAATTTTTTTCCTTTTTGTTTGCATTTCTTGGCAAAGGCCTCCTTGTGTTTTTATAACTGTAATCTTCTTTTGGTCCCTCTGCCAGCTATATTACCCAAGATTAGCCACAAGTGTGCTTCAAGGGCTTCAGTTCCTCAGGAGCACTTGTGGTGTTAACAGGAAACCAAAAATAGCTTTTCATTTGCCAATTCATTCAGTCCAGGTATAACACTGAAGTATATACATATTATATAGCATTGCTTTCCTTCTTTTTATATATTTACACTCAGTAAGTAAAAAAGGTCATCTTATGTTGAAGAAGTGCTGCAAAATGCAGATAATTGTCTTTGGTATGGAATTGTTTATACGCATTTCTTTATATGGTAGGGAAATGGCTGTTGTAGAGCAGAATAGATTCCCTCAAATACCGTTTCTGAATCAGAACTGTCATAACAGCTACTGGCATTTCAATTTGAATGTAGCATTAGGAGCCTGTTTCTGTAGTAGTTGAAAAGGAATACTGTTCCTGTTCCAGCTACGACTGTCACGTGAGACAACCATCAACTTCAAGGTGCTCCTGAAAATATTATAAAGTGGCTTTTGGAAGGAAGAATCAGATATTAATTTCTAATCAGGTTAAATGATATAGTTGATCATAAAATACATATTTTATGATCAACATTTCCATATAGTCAGTGTTGCTTATAATGAAGGAACAGGAGAAATCTCTTTCTAAATGGAAATGAGAATTCCTAAATGGTTAATCCACAGACATTTTGCAAACAGGTACAATTCTAACCTTGTGCAATTTTTTAAATTTTATTTTACTAGCTGCCTGAAAGTTGTTGGCTTGTCAGAAGCCTCCTTCAAAGAGCTAAATACCAGCACCTCCTGAACTAACAATAAGACATGTTTTACTAGTAGTGATGAAACATCTTCTATAAACACTCCCTACCTTACTGACCACCCTTTCCCAGTATTGATTCACCACTGAAATATTTGTGTCACTTGAGTTCAAGTACATGAAACCAAACCTTTCAGTGCTTGGAGTTGTATGAGTGCCACTAAAAGCAGCATGCACTTCAGCAGTTAGTGAATTAAATAAGCAAAAGCATGCTAATGGTCTCTGTGAGACCAGTACTGCTGACCTTAGAGAGAGAATGATAATAAACTGAAGAATACAAACAAGAGATGGAACCATGGGCCTTTTATGGGTCATATCAATAGAGCATGCAGGGATTCACAGCTACATGTTATCATTGTCAGACCATCAAAAGAAATGTATTTTCTGTTTCTCTAAAATTGTGTTATCAGAAACTGCTCTGAAAAATTTCCCTGAAATATTTGCAGGATCCTATCCATATTATATTTCTGCTCAATTCAGCAGTTGATAACAATTGTAAAAAACTTGAACTAATCTTTTAAAACCAGGAAATACTCCACAGTTAGGGGATTTCTTGTTCTTATTTCACAAGAGTCACAATTTGGCCAATAAAACAGAATGCAAATAATTTACATAGAACTCTTTTTATTGTCAGGGTATTTCAAATTTGACTGGAATCTGGCTCTTTTCCTACATAGAATTATTTAATGTAGTGTTTAATTATAAGGAATAAAATGACTGGTGAACAAAACGTGTTATGTTTAGATAAAAGATATTTGAAACGAAAGAATGCTAGATTCAGATTACATGCCAGAGATATATAATTATGATTTCCCTTAAAAAAGATCCTTTATGTTTAGCTAGAGGAACATAATCAGAGGATGGACAAAAGACAGAATAACTAACATGAGAAATAAACCTTTTTTTTCAGCCTAATACGCCTATATAAACCAAGGGGCTTCCACATAAAGTGCATTTCATTTTTTCCCTCATATTTTTTTGAACTATATTATGTATACTGTATCTTAGGGTGGAAAGCAGGAATGTGAACAGCAGTTTAGATCCCCAAAATAGATTGGGGCCAACTATGCCCTTTTCTAGGCCATTTGTTGGTTTGAACAACATGTTTTCTCCTTTTCTGTGAACGTATTGCAGGAGTTTGTGTAAAACTGGTACCCACTTGCTGAGGCTTTATAAATCAAAGAAAGACTTCGGTGAAAGCTGAGAATAAAAAACAGATTACCTCTTTCAAAATATGAAAGTATCCTGGGATGTTTTGTCTTGACATGGGAAGGTGCTGGCAGTCAAGCAATTTGGCCGTGGCACCATTTCACTGGGTATTGGTTTTCAAGCACATGAGAGGAGGAATGAATCCTTCATGTTGCTGAATTCTTGATATAGTATTTTAAAAATAATTTATTTTAGAGCAGTATAAACAAACATATGTAACAGTGAATAGGAGACCCGACTTATTAGGGAATACAAGAAAACAAAAAAAGGAAGGAAATGTACTTTCTCTCCTTCCCACCATTGCTGAAAACATTAAAATCGTGGGTCCCAGCTCTGTGAACTTTTTTCCAGAAAGTTAATTTCACTTTCCAGAAAATTGTCTTGTGAGTGATTATAGTTTTCAGTCTGTTTAAATGATAATTCATGTATCACCAAATAGAATGGATTTATAATAGCAGTGAGGATTTTGTGGGTAGTACCATGTTATCTCCGTGTTCTTAATACATTTACCTATAAAGTTGCACATATCAAATGAACACACAAAGAAGTTCCAGATTTTACTTTTTCTATTTCTTACTCAGCAATGTATATTTACCATGTTTATGTAAAGTACAAGTGCAAGTAAGAAAGGTAAGATCAGGAAGAAGCTTATAATATTTTGGTGCTTGAGCTATTCAGCCAGATATTGGCTAAGTAAAGGAGGAAGGCCTTGGTTCTTTAGAATATTGCCTGCATATGACAGCTGACATAATCTAGGAAAAAAAGAAGAAAAGGAAAATAAAAAGTAGGTCTACCAAAGCTACTAGTAATTAAACGCAGAAAACTTACACCCTTACTGACAGACAGTAACCACACATTTCTTTTTGTCTGTATTTTACCACCATTAATTTTTAAAGACGGCAATAGCTAGACTTCAGAAACTAGAAAAAATCTATGACTGTTGCTAGCCGTTGCCAGTCATCACTCCAATCTAGCTTTCCACACACTCCCATCTTTTTATCTCCTTTGTCATCTTCTTTTATGGAGATAATTCTTTCCACCTCTTCCTCCTAATTCCACCTTCTTAATTTTCCATTCTCTAATCTACAGTCTTATTGGAGAAGTGCACACCTTCAAAGTAGTATGGACCAAACATACACATACGTGCTTCATTTTTTTTTCTTGAACACTTAGAATAAAACCAAGGAATGTTAAAGTCCTGTCAGTATTTATTTTTTTACTGCCATGGGCACCGACATGAAACATTCATTTCATGTGTGTGTTTAAATAAAATACACAAGAAGCAGTGTGTTGCTCAGAGCTTAGTGGAAGTATCTCATCATTTCTGTCTTTCTGTATATATTCCTGTATGTTTTATACCTGCTGCTGATTTTATCACTGATATATTGCAGCATTGTGCTGCCACAAAAAGGACTATCCCAGGTCTTTTTAATGCTGAAACCAAGAATTCTGGAGTTTAGATAGAAAAGTCACTCACACTCACAGGTCATTTGTATCTTACACAGCCTGGAGAGTGGGCAGTTGAGTGACACTCTTACCAGTGACACATTCATTTACTTACACTTATTTATGATTCAGCCATATCTTAGCATAAACCTCCATGTATACACTTTCCATACACCTCCTCTATTTAGCTTCCATGTTTTCAGCAGACATTAACCATACCTACATTTTCATTTTTGCACCTGCAATTAATTGTCTAAAGAAATCCCTGTAATGAAAGCACTGTTGTGCCTGAGAGACATGCCAGACAGATGTGTGCACAAAATAAGACACTAAAAATTTCACTTGTGTTTATCTTGGTTGCCCGTTAGCAACAGTTACACAATGCTTTGGCTACTTGAGTTTTAAGAAGGAATGTAAAAACACTGGGAAATGAGGGAAACTAAGGTCTCTGCAAACAAGGAGTAAATCCAAGTGTATGTTGCTAATTGCTCTCGCTTTAAAAACCATGATTCAAGAATCACTCCTACACAGCAAAGATACAATAACACGCTCTTCTAAGCAGAGTAACGGTAAGAAGAGCTGCTAGAGAAGCTGGCTTTTCCTTTAACTACTGTTCTTTAAAAGTGATTCCGTTCAACAATGTACAAGGTCGACAAGTCAATGCAAGACCACCCTGCTTGGGGATTTGCTCTCAACACAGAGTTGTGTCGAATCCCTCAGCTGAGAAATGTCAACCAGCACCTTTCATATTTATGGTGACTCATAAACAGGAAACTCGGCCCTGTCCACGACACTGGAGCTTTTTCATATCTTAGATCCTTTTATGAAGGAGAAAGAAAAGGGGGAAAAAAAAAAAAAAAAAAGAAACAGAAAAAAAGAAAAGAAATAGAAAGAAAGAAAAAAAATAACCTCTCGAAACAAAACAAAGAACTTAGCAGGACATTTAAAGCAGCTGCCTTCTATTTTACGTGCCAAAATAAATATTGCCAAATTAGTAAGTCATACTGAACAAATTATAAGATAAATGCAAATTTATCGACTGAAATACAATGGTAGAGTAGCCAAGGAGCTTGCAATGGTATAGTTCATCTTTGTAAGTAGGTGTTTTGGTTGGCCAGTTGCTGGAGAGTGACATGGGAACAGTAATATAAAAAGAGAGCATTTCTGTTACACCCAAGATGAACAGTTTGTTTTAGAAAGTTCAAGTAAACATTTTCTGACATACATTCACTAGTTTCAGAGTATCTTTTGCTACCAAGAGAGAGATAAAAACTGGTTTTAAAAGTCTCTTATGAAAATAAAACATTTCAGAAATGGTAATGTCAGCATGACAAATTATCCAGCAAAATTTTGGTAGAGTTTCTCATTTCAGAGTAATGAGAAAGTCTTGGTTCTATTCACCCTATTCTTTCAAGGACACAGCTGGCCTTTTTATCTCTGATGTGATTTAACCTTAAGTAACTACAAAAAGTATCACAAAATCTACTACATACATACGTTATAAATGAATATGAATACATATATATATACACACCAAATTTCCAGAAGAAATAACCAGTCTAATACACTAAATCTAGTGCCTGGGTAGTTCATGCACATGGTCTACATGAAAGTCCGTGAGCCATTTTTGTCAGTGTACTGTTCACTTTTCCATAAGTAAATTCCAACACTACTGGGGGGGGCGGAGGGGAGGGGGGGAAATACATTTGGAAAACCAAAAGATCAAATTTTGCTTCAGGTCAGTCCAACCCAGACTTTCTTGTGTTTTGGCTTGGCAGAAAACATTCATATTTAAGATGAAATGTTTAAGGTCTTCCTTTAATAAAGCTGAGAATACATTGCAGGAAACATACAGTGGCCAAGAAGTCTGATCCATGTGGAACAAGCAGAGTTTTTGTAAGTTATGAAGCTTACATAGATCAATAAGGTTCTGGGAGTGATACAGTTAATGTGAAACTGATTTTGAATACCAAGCGTACCTTTCTGTTCAATAAACCAGACTGAAGCATTGCGATTCAGAGATATAATGTATTTTCAAAAAAGTATATAAAAATATCATACTGATCAATGAGTGACTTACAAGTAGTTGGAGCCTATCCCTCGGAGAAAAATTTTAATATTTAACTTTTAAACATAAATGCAGAGTGAAAAAACTGTGAAATATTAGAATACTTCTTGCAACCAGACTCCTTTTTTTCTGTTGCAATTTTCCTTCTTGACCCATTACAGATACTAGACCAAGAACCAAGAGTTCCCAGCTAATAATCCCACCTTTATGGTTTAAGCAAGTTATACTGAAATAACCATTGTTATAAAACTAAAAGCAAACTGGCAAGATCTCTCCCAGCCTTTTCCTTTCCTACCAAACAAAAAAGCAAATGCCTAACTGCAGCCGAAAGGGTTTCACCCATCCTTTCAGATAAGATGGAAAACGCCAACATTTCCATCCTGTAAGCGTTGTTCCCATTTTGCTCATCTGTACTGCACTGCAGGGGCCCAGCCATGCCAGGACTGATGTTTGGGAGCAGACTGTCTGAAATCAAGAGGCACCCACTTCTGGTAGACAGATTTCAGCTTCAGATTTACTCTCTTATGCTCAATCATATAGTTTGGTTGAGCATCTACAGATCTCCAACTAAAACCCATCTCTCAGCAGACTCCAAGGAGTGACCGCTGCTCTGATTATCAGCAAGAACATTTGGCAAAACATGCACAACATAATTAAGAAAAAACAAAGTTGTGAAGTTTACTGTTTGAGTCAGCCCAGTTCAAAACAAACAAACTTATTCCAGCAAAATGTTATTGGTTTCCTTGGCTATAGAGCCCTTCTGGAAAAGAAAAAACCCCACAAAAATCCAGTGCAATTTTAAATTCTGACGCACTTGGGGGGTTAGATTGTCCTCACAGAACACTGCAAACACGTTTTTTCACATTAATTTAAAATCAGAGTGGATATTTTACAGAAAGCTGGCTTTCTGTGTTCTGAAGAGCCCTACACGTTTCCTGATTTGTCATGAAGTTTTGGTCAGGCTGAAAGAGGGAATAGTTCCATATGCTGAAAACTTATATGGGCCTTGATGAAGCTGAGACAACAGAGAAGAGAGAAAATGAGAGTTGGTCCAGGAGTTTTCTCATAACTGAAAATGAGACAAAACCTTATCTCCCAGACTGGATGGAGAGGGTGATTTCTCATCATCACGATTTTACATACTACAGTGGCATTTAGAGTTTAATCTTTATCCCATACCGGCACTGCTCCTGTTGAGGGAGATGCCTTTCACTCCATCCCAGGAGGCCAGTCTTGCAAGACAAAATACTAAATTATTTTTCTTTCTCAGATTTATACATGTTTATCTTTTCTAGAATTCATCTGTAGTAAAATGGATCCAGCTTTCTTTCAAATAATACAAAACATATGGGAACAGGGTTGTGTAAGTCACAAGTTGACAAGAACCAAAGCCATTCAATGATCGTCTCAGACCCACATGGTATTCTCAGACCTGTTATGAGAGCAAATACTTGCAGCCCACCAGCCAGCTTTGTAGTGACTTTGCAACACTGATGGCTGCGAGGAGGGTTATTCCACTTACTTGCTATTCACGTCATTGTTACATCATTTTGGAGGGCAGAACAGGTGAATGACATCTTGTGCCAAAAGACTCTCACCAGGTCCTCTTACTTCTGGAAAGCTAATATCCATACATGACCTACACCAAACTCACTTGCACACATGAACAAGCCCTCAAAATTTGTTAATATCAGTGTCCTCTATCACTGAATTGATTGATATATGTTACATTGTAAATTGGCATTGCAGAGGTAACCATTGCTTTGATAAAAATGGAGAAAAAAGGTTATTTTTTGAAATTTTTGTTAATATGGGAATTATAAATTAGAAAATCTAGAAAACTGTTTTCAGTCACACCTGCTTTCTGTTTTCTCCTTTGAAGAAAGCAAACCATTTTTTTCAAGAGTTTACAATATGGAGCACCCTTCTTATTCACAATGGGGGATGCTGAAGATGTTTACTTCACCATAGGCTTAGATGTGTGTCTGTCATGGTTCAACCCCAGGTAGCAACTAAGCTCCACACAGCCGATTGCTCACCCCACTCCTGGTGGGATGTGGGAGAGAATCAGAGGGGTAGAAATGAGAAAACTCATGAGTTGAGATGAAGTCAGTTTAATAGGTAAAGCGAAAGCTGTATGCACAAGCAAAGCAAAACGAGGAATCCATTCACCACTTCCCATCAGCAGGCAGGTGTTCAGCCATCTCCAGGAAAGCAGGGCTCCACCATGCATAACGGTTACTTGGGAAGACAAACACCACCACTCTGAATGTCCCCTCCTTCCTTCTTCTTCCCCCAGCTTTATATGCTGAGCATGAATGTCCTATGTGATGGGATAACCCTTGGATCAGTTGTAATCAGCTGTACCAGCTGTGTACCCTCCCAACTCCCTGTGCACCCCAGCCTACTCACTGGTGGGGTGGGATAAAGAGCAGGAAAGGCCTTGACTATGTAAGCACTGCTTAGCAGTAACTAAAACATCCCTGTATTATCAACACTGTTTTCAGCACAAATCCAAAACATAGCCTCATACCAGCCATTATGAAAAAAATTAACTCTATACTAGCCAAACCCAGCACAGCCTCATACAAATTACACTCCACCACACCATCTTTCTAATGTGATGGGTATACCCATCGTGTGTCACCTTCTGTTCTGTATTATGCATCTATAGTACAGATGTATAATATAGATGTATAATACAGATATCATGCAGGTTATGACTGCCATGCAATGAAAGTGAAGCCCAAATCTCTCGAAAAGCTGTATTTTAGCAACACAGGGGATATCACCCATGGGGTTCTGACAACTGAAGAGCTGAATGCCTTTGCCTAACAGTGATCATCAGCACCTCACCTAGTGTACATGCACCTTCCAGGTTTTGCAGAGTGACTTGGTTAGACTGAATGGCCCCTGCCCTCCAAAAGCTGCAAGGCACCTGTGCTCTTTTTCCATGAGCAGTTTAGCTCTTGGAAACTGTGTCTCTCTAGTCTCTGGCACGGACAAACACACCCTGTGCACTGTATGGTGGGCAGCTTGCAAGCAGGAAGCACCAGTGTGTTTGTGACAGAATTGGAGCTAGAAGCAGTTAGACATGTAGCATTATATAAGTAGCTCAAACTACACAACAGCATAAGCTCTGCACATGCCACAGGCAGAGCAGAACCAATTATGTTTTATCAGTCTCAGGCTGCTGTATTGCCCCCTTCATTTTTTGACATTGATCTAGTGGAACCAGTGCTTATGAAGACACACTTTCATATTCTTTTGTTTTTGGTTTTTTTTTAATAAAAATATTTCAAAGAACCCCTTCCCATCAGTGATACCATATGGTTCTGTTTTACTTAATTGTTGCTCTACGTAAGAAGACTGGAGATAAAAGTTACTTTCTGCAAAGTCATAGCTGCATTGCCAGCTGCATTACTGGCAAAAGTAGTTACTCTAACATGACTTTTTTTTCTTTTTATATTCTTGATATATAGTTTAGATTTATACTGTCTTCATTTATTTGTGTAAGCTGCAATAATCTAATGCCTGCTATCTACATCAGAGAAAATAATTTAATGAAAATATATTTAATGTACCAAGCTTCTTAAAACATATGGAAAAATATCCTTTAATGTACATATATGTAGCTTTGGGGAAGACAATCAAACATAATCTGAGGGCAAAATGTGGCCACTTGGTCTTTTGAAAGGAAAGAAAAAATCCTAGAACTGTACATATCCCTCCATCCCCTGTATTACCAGGAGCCAATTTTTAACAAAGTGTAATTGTATTAGGTATGACCTGAAGAATACACTATATTCTTTAAAATGCTTAAGGATTAGTGTCTTCAGCTAGGGGGACAATCTTACTTTTCTCTCCAAAGCTCACAGTCTTGTTTTATCTTAGAGGCAGTTTATTCCGAGATAGTGATCTTCATAACATGGAGTCGAGAATGGAGACATTGACAGTTAGTGGATATAGTTTATTGCTTCTTTATAAAAGCACTATTTAGTAGCAGGAGTGGATATTTGAGTCAGAAAAGGCTCGCGTTTGCTCCTCCCAGCTAATCTGTCAGGTTTTGCTTATTTATAGATCTTAGGGGCTTCTTTCTAACATTTGGTCATAGCCAATACTTTTTCTGACTGTAGGTTTCCACATGTTTTTGGAGAGGACATAGTTTAAACTTTAACTTTTATAGTTACATAGTATGTATAAAATGCTTGCATAGTGTGGTTTGTACGCTGAAAGCTGCACAGATCAGAGAAGATAACTGGCACCAAAAAATTTCAGACACATTCACAAAGATGTTCATGTGCCTATACATCCCTACAGTTTTCTGAAGTAGTTTGGTAGTGCACTGTGGGCGGCCTTGGTGCTTTTTCTGACTCTGAAAATCTCTCTCAATTGGAATATCATCAAACCAGTCACAATTCCTAATTAGACATTGAAACTGTTGTCATTATTTTGTTGTTTTCTTTGAAACATCATTTGCTCTTCTGTTTTTAGAAGAATTATTGTGGTTGGTTGTTATTTTTTTTACTGACTTGCCAAATGGATATTACTCAAAATAAACCAATAGGATTACCAAAGTGCCTTTCTTTGGAGGATGACAGCGCTCTGTCTCTCAGGGTCACTGGACAAAATGCCTTGAAATCTGAAAAGAAAAAAAAAAGTCCTAGTTTTGTTATCTAAGTTAACTGGCAACATTTTAGGAGACATTTATCTGTCTAGAGGTTAATTACTTTCAAAAAAATCAGTGATATTATCCCTTATTCCTGATTATTATTCACTCTTTTATCAAGGTTGATAAATTTAGTCTATTAAATAAGGCATATTTTAGGGAACTTTATGGTTTTCTATCAACATTAACTGCTTTGGCACCTCACTTGTCAGAGTCTCAGAATACCCTGAAGACTCCCAGCACTTCACATACATTTTTCTGCAACACAATATAGAGCTCAGAAAACGCCTAGCTCAAGCTGCAGTCAGGACTGAGCACTGTCACCGCCTGGTGATGTTACTTGATTAATAATGTTAGAAGTAGACGTTTCCTATCAGCAAGGACAAAACTTGGGAATAAGAAGAGAGAAGAGAGCAGGCTTCTGTGTGTTTCTGCCTTTAAACCAAAGCCTCTTACCACCCATGAGCTCCCGCCACTTTCCTTTTCTTATCCCAAACGCCCAGCGACCCCTCCTGCTCCAAAGCAACACATCTACCATGAACCCCCCATGCTCCCCATCAGACACCACTGCATTGCTCCCAGCCCCCTCTCTTGCCCTTTCTGCCCACGTCCCTGCCAGGTGAGACTATCACTGTGACCCACACCCACCCTGAAAGCCAACCCTCCTGTGTGCTTCATGCTCCAGTGGGCCCCCAGCATCTATTTCTGCTAGCCACAAGCTCTTCTCAACATTTGCTGGCCTTTTTGAAAGAAGGAACCTACACATGGGATGAACATAAGTAAGACCCAGATGGGGCCCTATGGGGATAGGATATATCTGGGGGTAAGTTAAACCCAATAGCAGTTGCCTGCTAGTATGACAGAAGTACTTCTGGAGAGCAGATAAGAAGTCTCCCTGCTTCCTGCGCGCATACTCAAAACAATTATTTTGTAGTTTCCCATATTTTTGTAGAATGACACTTCTAGTAAACTGCTGAAAGTGTGCATCTGTCTTTAATAAAAAAGGGACTTAATTAGCACATCTTCTTCTCTGTTGAACAAGAAAAAAAGGCAGAGAGGCAGGAGGAAGAGATTTATTTTGGTGCCATATGAATCATAGCTAGCATAGCATGCAAAGCCTGAAATAATGCGAAAGCTGAAAGAAATGATATATAAATGGAAAAGTCATCCCCCATCTTTAACAGCAAACAGTAGATACAATACACCATGTTCTGGTGCAGACGAGCAGTTTTCCAGTGGAATTTTTCCAGATTTACACTGTTGCAGCTGAAATGAGAAACTGTCCCACAGTGCATATGTAACTGTAGGAGTTACATGATACTCCTCTTCCTTCGACGATCTTGTTCAAGCACTGCTTGAACTGCTACCCACAGCTGGCAGTCAGTAACATGGCCCAGTTGTGTTAAGTGCTGTACAAACATGTAATGAAAGGTAGTCCCATACTTGAAGAGCTTGAAACTTGAGTACATTATTAGACACTGTAGAAGAACATATCAAGCACAGAAAGCAGTATTTTTTATATTGGCAGAATGAAAAGAATCATTTTGGTTCTTAGGCCAACCGTTATGTTTGAAGGTGTTATGGAAGACAAGTTTTAAGAGAATCCTAATGTGGTTCAGGATAGGAAGAACAAAGCCTCAAACTGATTTTGGTAAAATTGGACTATCAAAGGTGGGTATCATTTTGGACAGAAAGAACACTGTTTGGGAGACATAACACTATTATCAGCTTTGCTGTCACATCAGCTGTTGGAGCATGGGCCACAGTGGGTGGGTAACCACACTGGTTACAGTCTTTCAGCCCACTCAACTGATTGTCATGAAGGTGGCAGATAAAATTTTGTAGGTGAGGAAATACAAAGAACTAAAGCAGGAGCAAGACCTGAAAGATCATAACTTGAAGGTTTTAAAGAGGAAGATGATATGTCTGAAATAACCAACCAAAAAGATTATGTTTGGAACACTTCTAAAAGTATATTTAAGTGAAACAGGATGAAACTTGCTAAGGAGGTACTCTATCCCTTCATCCACGCCATTGACGAATAAGTTAAATAATACTGGATCCAGTATTGACCCTTGGGGGACATCACTAGTTAAAGTTCTCCAACTAGACTCTGTGCCACTGATGCCATTCTGCAAGTTCTCAATCCACCTCACCATCCACCTGTCCAATCTGCACTTCATAAGCTTGCCTATGAGGATGTCATGGGAGACACTGGGAAAAATCTACACTGACAGTTGTCAAACTCCTTTTGATTCTGCCTGATATATACTGGTTATGGGGGAAAAAACTTACGGACAGAATGAAATGCATGTTAGAGTTTTCTGAGATAACTGTAAATAAATTCATGGCAGAAGCAGATTAGTTGTAAGCTGAGAAGCAGGGAAAATTAGTACATTCAGGTTTTTTGGTGTGCTACCAGAAGCTACAGGTTTAAAAATATTCAACACGGGCAAATGCTGTGTCCAGAAAAAATTCCATCTCAGCTATGACTGCTGTTTCACAGTAAGTTGATAGTGCCAAGCTGATTTCTGCAGAAACTAAAAATAAGCCAGGTCTAGGCATGTTTTATGAGGATCTCTGCTTTAGACATATCAAATTTAAGCTCACACTGTGCTCTTTTTGGGTACTTTGAAAAACGTCCTAAGATTTGAGTTCATGCAGATGGAAACAGCACAAGGGAAGGATGTGTGGGTTACTAATAAAAGTATGAGGGTTGAAACTGTGTCTTCGTTTATTTAAACAACCCTCCCTTCATTGCTGTGTGTTCCAATGACTCAGTGTGGTTCTCAGAAGACAGGTTCATCCTGTGTCTTAATGCAAGTTGAGCAGTAGTGCTCATGGTTTTCTTTGTGGCTTGTTTAACTGAGCAGGCATCTGAATTTAATGCTCAGTAAATGGAGGGAAAAAATCTGGGTGTTTATTTCAAAAAAACAACCATATTACCTCCTCTCAAATATCCTCCTGCTTCTGCTGTTAGTGTATGTGCCATTTCACTTCATGAGTGACACTGTCTCCGTGTCCTGAGAATGTTATCCTCCACAACTATCCCCGAGGCAACTACAGCATTCCAGTGTTGAAGCCAGCCAAAGAATGAAATCTATTTTCATTTAATCTAAAACTTTCAGAAATTATTAGCAGCTATATATTACCCCCATTTATGCCATGCAGTGACTGCCAATATTTTAGAATACCATTCAATGGGTTTATATGAGTTGTCTGTGTTAGAAATTTGAGAAAATTGTTCTGTTGTATTAAGAAGCACTTGAAGAAAGCACGGCCCTAACTTGTAGGCATGTTAGTGCAACACTCTTCATTCAAAGTGTGCCCTTATTTGCTGGTCTACAGTAAATGTTGAAAAATGCTACACAAGAACATCTGTTATTACACAATAGTTCTCTATTTGCTTCCAAGGAGCTTACACTAACCCAGCATTGCGTAATTTTTTTTCTTCACATAAAAAAATGAAAGCGTATGCTGGCCTGTAAAAGATTGTATGGCCTCAAGTAATAAATACGTCTCAAAGACCCTCAGCACAAAACCTCATTGTTAGGGCAGTTTTGCCAGAGAAGTTGCGCTGTTGCTCAGTCCAATGGAGACTAGCTATTTTGATGTTGAAAGATTTAAAATGTTTCAGAAAGATTTTGAAAGAATTCATGTATTGGGCCAGTGATTCAGGATAGGAACGGGCAGTTTATGTGGTTTGAGAGTGACAGGTGCAAGGCTGGCTGCACAGTGTCAGCATGGAGCTGGGGCTACGACTACATTCCTGATCTTGCTAACAAATTCATACTGTCCTAAACAATGGGGATAACTCTTCGTTCATGCTGCTTTTGGAGCTTGTGTGCCAACGGGATCATCTTCTCTTTTCTCCTGAACAACACATGATGTGGAGTTCACTGCCAGAGTAGTTGTAAAATTTTTGGTTTTCATCCATTAGAAATGTGATAAATAGTGGTATGTAGGTGGAAAAAACAAAATAAAAGAAAGGCGTTTTGATTTCTTCAAAGTTTTCATTTATCAGTGAAAATTCAAAGAAGAAAAAAACACCTTCATTTAACTTTCCAAGAACCCATACATGTTTGACTTTTTTTCCATGTTTAGAGACATGTGACCAGTGACAGCACACATCATCGTGTCCAAGCAAACTCCTGTTGCTGCTATAGTCTCTGCAAAGACTTTGTTACTATTGTTAGTTGCTTAACATTTAAAATTAGATGCCTTCTGGGCAATACACATAAATAAAGAGAGCCAGATGGGTTCCATCTGGACAAATATAGATGTTTACATCTAAACTGGTCCTTACAAACTCCCACTGTATTCAGTGGCAAGAAAAGGACACTTTCGGGCTTTGATTTATTCCAAGTTAAATTAGATACCCAGAACTAGCCAACTGAATAGCCATTCTTGTAGCTCCTGTTTCTTCCCACAGATTTCAAAGGGAGTTTAAGGAAACATCCACATTGTAGATATCAAAGTAGAAAGTTCAGGGAGGTGAGTCCTTCTTCTCTTAGCACAAAAATTGTAACGCTTTAAACTGTCACTATGGTCTTAGCAGACATCTGTCTGTAACTCTTTAAAAAGACTACATTCAAAATGTAAAAAGAAGGAGAGACATGGGACATATCTATACACATAATTGGTTTACTTTTGAGAGTGTATGAAAGCTATCACATTTAAGTAAAGCCCATTATACTCTCAGGTAGCAAAAATCAAGCTACATTTTTTCATAGGGTTACTACTGATGCAACCCTGTTGGTATTCCAAAGGGTGACGAGGAGTAAAAAAAAGTACAGAAGTAGCCTTGGCAGTGTCATACTAAAGGATATGCTTCCCCTCCCACTCTCTGTTAATGATTATTGGTGTAACGTTCTTTATATGGGAAAAGCAGAGTTATTATTGGTAGTTCTTTCCTCCTCCAGGTTTTAATACTGGCCTCACACAGATTGTTGTGGGCCAAGACCAGTAACTCTCTGTCAATGATTTTAATGAAGAACAGGAAATAGGGAGAATTTTTGGTCCTTTTCTTTTGGAACCAATGGCCCCAAAAGAATAAGATGTAACATTACTCAACTCCAAAGTGAGTAATTCCAGTGGTTTGTCAAGAGCATCGTAGTCCAACATTCAGGGATGATGCCTTAGCCAAATAAATGGTAACAGTTCAAAGCAATTCAGGCGTTCACTAAACGATTGGAAGGGCTAATCCATTAGAACATTTTTGTTATGTTATGCTTATTTACCTTTTGCAATATCAATGAACTCTTTACTTAGCTGTAACAACATGCCTATCTGAAGTCTAAAGCACACTGCTGTAATTCTTTGCTACTTTATGATTTTCCTGTAGCACACACTGAACCATATTATGCATAGAAAGAGAAGAATCACTGTGTTGATTTGCTCTACATCTTCAGTCTTGAATTTATGAACGAAATATACATTGTCACCCAGATTATGTTATTCTTAGTGTAATCAAAGGTTTTAGTGTAATAGAAAATAGGCTCTGTGAAAACAGAGTTTGATGTCTGGTCTGAAATGAAAGGGCCGTCAACCACTGATGATCCCCGTAGCAGTAGGGAACTCTAATGAAACAGAACTCTAGCAGAATGATAAAATAATAGAAAAAGAGTTAGAAGCTGATATTTAAAAATAGACATGATCTTTAGTCAAATATAGATGCTATCCTAAAAAAGGGAAGATTGAATGGAGAGAAAAAGGATAATGAAATGACAGAAGGCCAGAGTTTTAGATGTGTCAGAAAGTTGACATGGTAGTGTTCTGCAGATTTGTAATGGGTAAGTCTAAGAAATTAATTTGAAAAGTCTATGATCTCCCTGTTTCAGCAGTCATGGTTTGTCCAGAGAGTTAATATGTAAAGTGACCTTAATGATGGAAGTCTTGAGACCTTATACATACATTGCTGAGGTTCACAGTGGTAGGAAGTGTGGCAGTAACAGGTAATACACCACAGGTGCACTTTTTTCTCACCCACAAACCCTAGCTCTGGTCCAGCTAATGATTTCTCTGCTGTCAGCTGCAAAATTTTCCTCATGAAGACATACTTCCCAGAAATGAAGGAAAGGCCAGAGGCTCAGTACTGTTGAGGATGAGAGATGAGAGATGAGACTGACCTGAAATGAAGTTGGCTTTGAGAAAGATAGAATCCAAAGACTGTGTTAAACTCAATAGTTTGATGATCATTCAACTACCAAATCTTTAAGATATAGTGGCACCAGAGCTTATCTTGGGAGGACCAGCTATATACTCCAGAAATACAGGAGTATCATGACAAAGACACAAGACACTGACCATACCATAACTCTTTAGCTGGAGGAATGACCAACCAACTCTCTTGTAGCCTCTGCAGAACATTGTTTCCTTGAGGAAAAGCTCTGGGAGTTGCTGTAAGATGAATGGAGAGGCAGTAAAAGTTCCTGCAATGGAGATAAAACTGAATTACATTTTGTCACATAGAGCAACTTGATAGGATTTCTCTTTTTAAAAAAAACTCCAAACAGTAGGAGTTGTTATTTCCAATTATCCTTTTGTTCAGCAAAAGATTGATTTAAAGAAAAGATGATCACAGCATTTGTTAGAGATGTCCAGAAACATTACTGGAAGAGCTTGCAATAGAATGAAGGCCCTGTGATGATAAAAGACACTCTGAAGTTCTTTTTGTGCTTGAGAATCTCCACAATAGCATATTTAAACTGCTAACGGAGTGATCTTATGGGAAACCATTGTAGTGATTACCTGACCAGAATTGCCTCATAAAAGTTCTTAAGTATTTCAGCATGTTTTATTTTGGATGGCGAGGAAACCTGGGAGATGTAGGAGGAGGCAAAGAGCGCTCTCAAATACAAAAAAATATATAAATAGCAATTTTGACCCCTGACAGCTCGCAGTTCCAGAGCAGCAATGCATAGGGAACAAAGAGAAGGATGAAAATAATGCCAGGAATGTACAGGATGAAATTAATTCTTTTTATCATTCCAGTGAAGTCATTCCTGACTCCTGCAGCAGAACAACAGGCCAGATGAGCTGCTGGCACATTTCACTTGCAAATGCTGTAAGAAGGTGGAGCATAAAAGGCAAAAAGCTTAAAAGTGATTTGAGAAAAAGACTGAAGAAGACTTTGTTGAAGTTTTCCACTTGCCTTTCAATGCCTGTTTTGAAGGTTAGGAAAAAGGTAGTTTTAGTCAACAGACAGTCGTATTCTATACGATGAGAAACCATATTCACAATGATATGTTGAGATCATCTTGTGTTTGGAAAAATAGAGAAAAGAAATGTTTCTGTAGTAGCTGGAAGCCAGCAATTACCATAGCACCTGCCATAGCACCTGCCCACACTGCAACCTGGAGAAGTTGAGGTCAATCCTCTTTTTCTCTTACCATAGGCCACTCCACCTGAGCTGCTCCCTATGTGCTGCGTGACTTCTTGTTGAGTGTTATATATTCCATTGGCATCCGTGGATATCTAGTCCACTCAGGAAAAAAGTGTTGACAATTTGAATGTAACATTTTCATCCCAACTTCACCTCAAGCATTAAAAATTGTTTTAATCTGAAGTGTTTTAATCTGGGGCCCCCAACATGCAAAGGATGTGGACCTGTTGGAGCGAGTCCAGAGGAGGGTCATGAAGATGATCAGAGGGCCGGAGCACATCTTCTATGAAGACAGGCTGACAGAGTTGGGCTTTTTAAGCCTGGAAAACAAAAGGCTCTGGGGATACCTTAAAGCAGCCTTCCTGTACCTAAAGAGAGCCTACAACAAAGCTGGACTTTTTACAAGGGTGTTTAGTGACAGGACAAGGGGGAATGAATAAAAGCTGGGTAGATTTACATTAGACATTAAGAAAAAATTCTTTACTGACTGGGTGGTGAGACACTGGCACAGAGAAGCTGTGGCTGCCCCATCCCTGGCAATGTTCAAGGCCAGGTTGGATGGGGCTTTAAGCAACCTGGTCTAGTGGAAGGTGTCCCTGCCCATGGCAGGGGGGCTGGAATTAGATGATTTTTCAGGTTCTTTCCAACCCAAACCATTCTATGATTTTATGAAGTAACTTCATTTAAGGGATTTGAATCTGAAGTTCATACTTAACCGGTTCTAAAGATTATGTCTTATTACATGATTCAGAGGCAGATGGATGGCCTGATTGCAAACTTCCTACTTAGACTTTTCTCCTGGGGTTAGGTTCAGGCTCATTTCTCAGTTTCATATAAGCCTGACTGTCAGTTTTTTATTTTTATGAAAATAGACTAATATAGCCAAGCCAAAATAATGAAGACATTGCTCATTGTAAATTAAATTTAGAATGCAAAAGTGTCTGTGCCAATTAAAAAAAAAAAAATAACTCAAAGATAGACTTTGCAGACACAAGTTTCAAACCACATTATATTACTGGAAACCTTTTTTTTTCCTCAATGGAAGTGATGACACAACTTTAGATGGCAACATCCTGAATAAAACATTGTAATAAATATTCAAAAATGGTTATTAAGGAAGGAAAAAGACTTGGTATTCATATTACACCATGTAGCCTTTTGTCCTCTAATCTTCAGCCTTATCCAATCTTTAAAGATTTATAGTTTTCTAATTCTATATGGCAAAAGGACATTCTCATACCCAGCAAGGTCAGTCAAATCCACGCCAGGCAGTCATCTGTGGATTAACACATGTCACTGGACACCTTATGACTTTACTACTGCCAGGACATTTCAGTTAAAGACCATGACACTGTGAATGCTGGCATGGACAGCTGGTCTTACCTTCTGGTTGATGAAGGCATAAATAAATTAAAACCCATCAGCAATATGTTTCTTTGACATATCCCTGTTTAACTGGAAGTCTGCTTCACAACTTGATAGCATTATTTATATTTCTCTATGTGTATACATGCATATGTACTTGGAGATTTCCAGAGGTCTAGAATATTTTTGTTTTGCTCTAGAGGAGTCAAATAAAGTTTCTGACAATCCCTCAAAATGGTAGGAAAAAGTTAGGTTGGAAACAGATACAGAGCATCAATCCAACTCCACTCAAGTTAAAGTTTTCTCACTGACTTCTAAAGGAATAAATCACAGTACTGGAGTGGGTGGTCCCTCTGTCCTCCACAGTGGGCCAAATCACCCCAGATCTTAACTGACCATGTGCTGTGGTTTGGACTCACTGCTGCTTTCAAATTTCAGGTTTGGCAGAGATGTACAGTGGGACGAGTGCAACAAAGGATGGGTTCTTAGCAGATCGATGCTTTTGTCTTCCCAACTTGGCCCTTGGCACAATTTAGAACATCCTATCACTGAAAATCTGTAGTAGTTACCCACACCCATTCCCTGGCCATTTAGTCATATTGGCTGGCTTTATACCAGCTGCAGATCCCTGCAACTGTATCCTCAGTTGGCCTTTAGAATCACTAGAAAAACACAAGGGGACTGCCACTGAGCTGAGTTGTTTGCCTTCTACCATAGTGCTTGGTTTCCAGTCATATGTCATACATTTGCTCAAGACCAGTAACATTTTGAGGAACTGGTTATCAAACAGCAGCATCCTTCAGGTACTGATAAAAATTTCTTTTCCTTTTGGTGTTTCAGTTCACGTTAACAACTGAAACTGGCCAAGAATATACTGAAATCATGGAGCTATAAAAATTTACGTAAGCTGAAAACTGGATCCAATCCTTATTTCTTGTTTGCTGTAGAGTAACTACACAACCTGTTCTTGAAAATATATTGAGGAAAAAGTAAGTATAACGACCTTTGTCCAGATCCACCAGTGTAGTAAACTGCCATGACACCTCTGAATTTCTGGAATAATATGGGTTTGCACCTGTTTAGGACCCTCACATACATGATATTACTTGAAAAAGTGTGTCCAAACATATGCACACAGTTAAGCCTTAAAGAACAAATTTCAAGGTAAGATTAAACATACTGCACATCTACAAATATCATCTGTCAACAAATTATCCTAATTCTTAGGTCTCAGCATGGCAATTGTCTCTCTGCCTTTCTTGTCAGTAAATTCCAGTATTCAATTGGAATTATTATATTTTATCCACCAAGAAGAAAAAAAGATTGTTCTGAATTTACTGCTCTTTCATCAACTGTCTTATTCTTGCATTACATGATTGTCTGAAATGGAAGGGATGGTTGTACCAAAAAATTTTGCGAAAGCTCTCGTAACTCTTTTTCGATGCACTCATTCTGTGCTGCCCCACTTTTTGCAATCTGGTTTACATAAACCCTGCACCACTGCGTAGTTGTGTCCAGGTATGCTGTGCTCAAGGAGGTGAGCTGGCCTGCTGCACGGCAAGGCTTGGCTGCCAAGAGTGCACAGGATGGATCAAGTGGACATCATCTTTTATGAGCTGCCAAATACCGCCTTGTTCAAGACACTTTAATCTTTCCAGGGCTAGAAGACAGTCTAGGTTTATTATAAGGTGGGTATTTGAGAAATAAACAGCTGTTGGCATCTATAACTTGAGCTCTTTATGCAAGATACACAGGCTTCTTTGTAGTGTGCTTTAGCAGACATTTATGTGATGCAGTGTCCTTGCACCTAGCATCTTGTGGAAAAAAAAAGGCACATGGAAAATTACGTCATTAGCTAATTTTTGGAACATACCATACCTAGTTTACTTTCCTGATCTATGCTCGTCCCTCTTTTCTTATTTTTCAGTTTTGACCCTACGTTTGAACACTGCACTCACTCCCTTCCTCATAACTAGCTATTTCATATTGCATAGTGTTCCTGGCTTTTCTTTAGCAGCAATGAAAAAAATTTAATTATTGTATTACTTTTCAGTGTCTTATGCTTATATTATTAATATTTGACAAAAGCTGTAACTCATGTGAATCAGGGTAATGTCTCACACTTCTCTGCTCCATTTGGTCTGATATTTGAAAATCTATTTCTTTTACCATTGTGCTAGCTCTCAGTGGCCCTTAGGAAAGAATTTAGTAGTCGTAGCTTCTCTGCATTAGATGAGCAGATTGTCAAATAATGAGCAAAATACCAAAATATTCTGGTTGGTAGTTATACCAACATTAAAGAGTTTTCAGTACTAATTAAAGCTGATATGAGACTGCAGTACATATTATATGCAAAGAATAACATTAAAGTGCTGTGTCTTAGCTACAAATAGTTAAAAAGTGTGAAGTTTTCATTAACTGCTATCTTTCTGTTAGAAACTGCAATGAAACAATTAATGAAATAATTTATTTGAAACAACAGTCTATGAGGTCCAATCTATTAGACATTTTTCGTCACAATGGTTTTCATTAAAGAAAATCAGTCAAGCTCCTCTCTGAAGTTTTGTCAAAAAACTTGAAACTGCAACTTTTCAAAACTTGAATACAGCTCTAATTTTTAATACTCTTCCCCCGCCCCTCCCCAGTATTTTAGCCTCATCTGCTTCGGCTGTGCTTTCTTTATTGCATCGTTCCCTTCTGGGTTTTATTTGATGTAAGAAAAAAAAATTTTCCCAGTATTATTGTGAAATGGAGGTGGTGAGATGGCAACTGGGTAGATTTTCTCTGAGAGAAGACTGGTAATCTTCATAATCTCCCCCTGTATCATTCCTCCTCTTTGCTTAGCTGCTAGAAGTGACCAAGGTTCTTCTCATTGTTGCCTGCCTTTCTTTGCTTCTCAGCAAAATGTTTCAGCAAGATCCACCTTCTTTCTGACATCCTTTTCCAGATTATTCAACCCATATTACAAATTTACAGATCAAAACAGTTATGTTCCCTTTATGAGTAATGACCAGTATAATCTGAAAGATAGAATAAAATCAGAAGTCAGGGACAGAAGAGGTTATAGCTCTTCCATAATGAATGTGTCAGAAAGGGGGTGTAACTCCTGGAAGCATTGTTAATTAGTGAAGGCAGAGATCTTTAAAGCAGACCTGGGACCACATACGTGGATGACGGAGGATCACAGCTTTCCATCTGTGTTTGTCTATCAAGAGGAATGGCTAAACTTTTGGGTGCAGCAGGCACCCCTGCTTCCAGGTCCCAGGATGACACTTTAAGAAGCATTTGTGAAGCTTTCTTAGCAAGGCCGTGGCCACATGAAATAAAAAGCACCAGAGCTGTTGTCACTGTTGTTCTTCCCCTACAAGTAATGGCAGAACTCATGAGAATGAGCTGCTTCTCTGTCTCTTCCAGAGCCCAAGGAGCACTCTGTAAGGAAATGTGTCAATTAGGGATGAATCAGAAAAATATGTGCAAGGGTTGCCATATACTTCCAGGTCCAGAAGTGCAGCCCAGCTGATGGAGTTGTCCGTAATGTTTCACATGGAAATGTGTGTAGAGAAAAATCAATTTAAATACCAAAATTTGGAAAACCATGCCATTTTTGACTTTTCAGAAGAAGCTCAGATTCAGGATACACGTGTTCTCACAATTTCAGCTCAGGCAATCTCTGTGTCATCCAGAAATATGACAACTCCTAGGTATTAAATTATGTTTGCAGAATTTGCTTACAATGGAAACTCTTAATGGAAAATATATTTTTGTGATGCATTTATCCAGTGTGCAGTAGATGTGTGGAAAATAACAGTTTTGTAGCAATGATTAAAATGTGAATATTTCTGAATTAAACTGAGGAGTTTTTTTGTTTTCTTGAGAAACAGCTCTGTTCTCTGCAAGCTTTGTCATCTCTGTGATTTAAAACACAGTTCAAAACATAATTATCATGGAAGTATACAATTATAATTATATACTCTAACACTAGTCATTAAGAAGCTTGACATCTATTAGTTTGACACCTAGACCTCTCTTCAAGGAGTGGACAGGGACGACATCTTCCCAGGTGATTCAGCACATGTATCTTAAACACCTCTCTTAGAATGGGGGGAAGTGCTCCCTCAAAGACATCTCTCTCTGTTAGCTGCAGATGCAGGCTACACAGGGAGCTCCAGCTGGCACTAATCTCCTGCCAATAATCTCCTCCACTGACAAATTTAGTACCCACAATTTCTAAGGATTTGTGGATTTACAATTATTGTCAGTCTACATTAAAGATCCAAATTAGAGATGTAGCACTGTGCAGTATAATTCAGCAAACAAAAGTAATTAGCAGAATTTCTCCTGGACAGTGCTTTGGAAATTTCTATTAAGCTCTTTTTTGATCTTTCGTTTGTTTGTTTGTTTGTTTTTGTTACAAAAACCAGAAAACCACCTCCCCTCCTCTTTCTCCTGGGTTGGAGGAGGGGGAGGTGGGGTGGAGAGGAAACAAACAAAAATCCCCTATATTTAAATTTTTAATTTCTCCTTGGAATATACGAAAAAAATCAGGAGTTAATACTGAAGTTATTACACTAGGCTTCATTATTATTTCAAAGCATTTTGTAAAATGAAAAAATAAAAACTTAAGGGCTTTGGGGACTTTTTGTTTGTTTGCTTTTCACTGTCAATCAGCTATCAGTCCCAAGTAGAGATAACTTCTTACTGGAAAAATTGTTTCCAAAGTCCATGTCAATTACCATATACTTACAAATACATATATAAAAATTTTGCTTTTCATTTTTTCAATGAAATAATCCATTCTCCTGTATAAATCTGACTATACTAGCTGAACAAAGAACTGCTTTGCCTAGTGCTACAAATATTCTCCTTGCTGAAAATCTTTGGGTAAGAACAGATTTTTAATGAAATAATCATAATTCTCTTCAAATTTCACTTGGTCTTAGTCATTCTGACGACGACACAGAAATTTTCTGGTGTCATGACAAATCTTATTTGAATTCTATGACAAAGATTTCTTCTGACAATGATTGTTCTCTACTGTTTATACATTAATAACTTATGTGACAGATTTCATGTGAAGTTTCATAAACACTGCTGTGTCTTTTGAGCTGTATTATACGTTTGAAAAAAAGAAAAACAGAGAAAACTAGCTAAATGGAACCTGAAGAGTGGAAGTGTGACCACTACAGAAGGACAAGAGACCATATTTTGCCCTAGATCTATCCCCTATTTTGATTTCACAAAATTTATGAAGTTCAAGTAAAGGTATGTTTGCTGTCTCCAGACACAATAAAGTTCTTTTGATAATATTTATGCTAACATTATATAGATTATGTACTCCTATTCTGAACCATATTAAGCTTTTAACATCACTTGCTTTCAGTAACAGTGCCTTTCAAAAGGAATAGAATATTGCGTACAATGTTCTGTCCATTTTAAATTGTTGTGTTTGTCATAACTTCTTACTGTCTGTTGGTCATTTACAAAAAATACCTTTTAAACCAATTTTGTGCTATTTATTTCCTTTCTTTCAATCACTTTGACCTGGAATGAATTAATTTCCAATTTATTCCCTCTAATCCCAGTAATTTGGACTCAGGCATATCTTTAACAAGAAGTAAACTCCAAAAATGTAAAGAACAAAACATACGTAGTGGAGGATTGCTGTTACTTTTAGTGCTGACAAAACAAAGGGAGCGAACGCTATGTCTTAACATAGTCCTCTGTAGAGTTAAATTCCCTCAACTTCCATTTAGTTTAATAGTTATGGCAGATTAAAGCAGGAGAAGTTTTTACCTTAGTGGTCAATAAACAGGTAAATGTTGTGGGTAGAGGAGATTTCCCTTTCCTCTCCTGAGTGAGCTCTTAGTTACACATCTGCTTCCCCTTCCTCTAATCTCTAATTTACTATAAGGGTAGCTGAGGATTTGCAACACAAAACTGAAAATATTTACGTCATAAAATCTTTGCTCCAGCTTCTGAGTTGCCAGTCACTGGGGACTGAAATTTACGGCTGTTGTTTTATTGACCTTAGGATAAAATGGATGAGATTGTAATGATAAGACCAGATTAGTAGGAGGTAGCCAAAATGAAGCCTGAGGAAGGTGAAAGCCAAAGATCATGGCCTTCATCTGCACATCTCTAGCTCCCACTGCCTTCTGCAGCTGATTCAGAATTTCACAGATTTTGATCTGCTGTGATTACCGTTTTCTGTTTGAAATTTTCTATGGAGAAAGATCACTTGCAATAACTTTTTAACACTTGGACAAAAAAAAAACCTTTAAAAAACGCTTTTTAAAGTATTGTATTTAAATATTTCAATATGGAAAATATCAGCTTTCTCAGTTTGACATAGCTTTTGCTTCATAATTTCACCTACTATTAGCACATGATTAAAATAAACTGTTTAGAGATTATTGGAATAGTAAACTCTTTCTACAGACAGGGTGGGACATTCTGAATATTGTTTTCAGTTGTGGGTTTTTTCACCCTAATTCTCCAAAGGAAAGCTTTTCAATATCTCATTTTGCCTGAAGGTTGGTGATGTGGTTTCCTGATTAGTTGTATCCTTTTTCAAACTGGTTTCTAAAAGGTGGTTAGATTTTAGGATTCAGATTTGGTTTTGATTGTTTAGCTTGAATGATTTTTAGTAGAAAACAATTCTTGCCTGTTGTTTTGTCTTTCATCGGTTTCTTATGAGAGCTCCATTCTTAGACAAAAAGCTAGTTGTTTCTATAAAACCATGTTTTAGTTACTCCTTGACATCTAGGATTCTTCCTGGATATTAGGAACACAGCCTTGGTTTTGAATTAAATGGCACTGGCTTTCATTAACTTGAACTCCCAATGTTAAGGTGAAGGGATAGAGTGAAAACACTCTTCTCAGGCAGTGGTTTTCTCTGAAGCCTCTAAGACTTCACCAATATGAGACCTAAGTCTTCCTGCTCTTGAGTAAGATGTTTTCCCATTTTTTTGCATCTGGGAAAATTAGTCTGGCTGAAAATCATTTTAGGAAAAGATTCAGTAGAGTTTACGTAATTGAACTCTTCCAGATAGTGTAGCTAATATTTGTCTTTGTTATACCACCTTTCCTTCCTCACCAAGCTGCCACGTACAGTGCTCTCACCAGTGTGCACCCCAGCTGCTCTAGCCTGAGCAACTTCGTAACAGAAGGAATGAATGAGAGGAAACGGCCTCAAGTTGCACCAGGGGAGGTTTAGATTGAATATTAGGAAAACTTTCTTCCCTAATGAGTTCTCAAACGTTGGAAAAGGCTACCCAGGGAAGTGGTTGAGTCACCATCCATGGAGATATTTAAAAGATATGAAGATGTAGCACTTAGGGGCACGGCTTAGTGGTGGACTTGGCAGTGCTAGATTAATGGTTGGACTCGGTAATCTTAAAGGTCTTTTCCATCATCTATATGATTCCATGATTCTGTGATTCTAAAATCAAGAGAGACCAACAATGCAAATGTGCTGGTAATCCCTGAATATGAAGAAAGTTAAGCACTAATCTTAAACTTGATATTTTAAGAGGGAGGTGCTGACCTATTGTTGATGGTTTACAGTAGTAGGACACATGGGAATGGTTCAAAGCTGCACCAGAGAAGGTTTAGACTTGACATTAGGAAACATTTCTTGACCCAGAGGTCAAACACTGGAAATGTCTTCCTAGAGAGGTGGTCCATGCCCCATGCCTGTCAGTATTTAAGAGGCATTTGGACAATGCCCTTAGTAATATGCTTTAACTTCTGTTTGTCTGGTCATGACTTGGGCAGGTAAACTCTTCACTGGGTAAAAAAATGGCTGGATGGCCAGGCCTGAAGGGTTGTGGTGAATGGAGTTAAATCCAGCTGGCAGCCAGTCACAAGTTGTGTTTCCCAGGGCTCAGTACTGGGACCACTTCAGTTTAATATCTTTAGAAATGATTCGGATGAGAGGATCGAGTTCACCCACAGGAAGTTTGCAGATGACACCAAGCTCAGTGGTAGTGTTGATCTGCTGAAGGGTAGGAAGGCTCTGCAGAGGGATCCCGACAGGCTGGATTGATGGGCTGAGGCCAGTTATATGAGGTTCAAGAAGGTGAAGTGCTGGGTCCTGCACTCGGGACACAACAACCTCATGAAATACTACAGGCTTGGGGAAAAGAGATTTGAAAGTTGCTTGGCAGAAAAGGACCTGTGGGTGCTTGTCAACAGTGACAGCAGCTGAACATGAGCCAGCTTGTGCCCAGGTGTCCAATAAGACCAGCATCATCCTGGCCTGTATCAGCGATAGTGTGGTCAGCAGGATTAGTGAAGTGATTGTGTATGTGTCCGTACTCATAACTGGTGAGGCTGCACCTTGAATAATGTGTTCAGTTCTGGGTATCAATCTCTTTTTGCAAGTAACCGATGATAGCATAAGAGCAAATGGCCTCAAGTTGTGCCAACGAAGGTTTAGACTGTATATTAGGAAAACTTTTTTCCCTAGTTAGTTCTCAATCATTGGAACAGGCTGCCCATGGAAGTGGTTGAGTCACCATCCCTGGAGATATTTGAAAGACATGTAGATGTGATGCTTTTAGGGACATGGTCTAATGGTGAACTTGGTAGTGTTAGGTTAACATTTGACTTGATGATCTTAAGGGTCTTTTCCAACTAATTCCAGTGATTCTATGATTCTAAGTGGTCAGGCAGTTGGACTAGATGATTGTTGTAGGTCCCTGCCAACTGAAACTCTTCCCTTCCCTTCCCTTCCCTATCCTATTCCGTTCCCTTTCCTTCCCTATTCCTATTCCATTCTGTTCTATTCTGATTTCCTCTAAATATGTGATGTTCAGCAGCAATGACTAGAGTACAACTGGTTTCTCTTTTTCTCTGCTCATGCTTTCTGACAAGATTCCACCTCTCTTAGTAGATGATGACCTTGTTCTGAGTTTATAATAGAATTTCTCACCTCCCATCTGGAATTCAGTAATGAATCTTTGCCCTAAGCTATCTGTTCTAGGAATTTGCAACTAAATGCAGTAGCATAACCCAACAACACAAGCTATACAATTATCCTATAATGTGCTCTCTCTCCACTGGCTTCTTCTAAGAAGAAAATAAAAAGGAGTTGAAAGTCTTTCCCCTTGCCTGCGAGATGATTGATGGCCTGGTCTAGGGATAGGTAATGACAAAATAGCTCATGGTCCAAAAATCCAAAGTAGTAAGTCCATGCAAGTGCAGAGTGGGACTTCGCGGACTCACCAGTTTGCATCTGGAAGCAGTATAGCTGCATGTATTTGGCTCCATGCCCAAGCTAATATACCCTCTCCTTTGTGTGCGAACGTGACTATTCTGCTTCCAGGCCTGATTTGGCAGTTTATCCAGAACCGCCCTTCTGGTTCTTGGGTTAATGCAGGAGTGGAGAATCTGTCTGCAGCTGGCACTGTGGACAGGCTTTCCCACTGTGGCACCAGGGTGGGAACCTGGGGTGCAAAACCCCCTCCCCAGGCACAGCAGGGCTTTCTAAACAGAAGGTAAGACTTGTCTGCACAGAGGAGAAAACATTCCTTTCCAGATGTTGGTCCAAGTTTCTGGAATTAATTCTCACAGGAAAAGAAATGTTAAAAAACCCCACCAACTACCTGTGTTGTTGTGTCTATCACATGGAGCTCATACCACCCATTTTTCTGCTAGATATATGTAACACATTTATCAGTTCTCCCACTCTCCCTCCCTAAAACTGTTACCCAAATGCAATGATATGCATAGAGAATCTCCTTGTACTGCAAAAAGACAAACTGCATGTGACAAATACTAGTTACCTGGCATCATGCTCTTTAAAAAGGCTTTGGGATATAAGAGGTATAAGATTCTCTCTGGAACGGAATGGAATAGAAAGTGTCTATGTTTTAGTGTGGTAGTTTAGCACACAGAAAAATTGAATTTGCTAAGCCAGTTCCTTACCAGATCAACCTGGACACACTAAACTTTCAGATAAGATATTGTTATATTAATCCACGTTCTGGTTTATTGGGTAGAGATCACATTTATTTGTGCCTTAAATTGTGCTGACCAGACTATGTTAAACAAACAGTAAATAATAACTGCAGGCAAATACTAACTTTTTGTTGGGAATCAACTTTTTCACAGTTTCAAAGTTGCTGATGCATTTCACAGCAGGCTGCTGATTACACAGAAGTAGCATTCTGGTGTTAAAAACACTCGAGGCAGTCTCTACTATTTCTTGCTCATTACCACTCTCCTTAGCCAGGTTAAGCTTCCCTTGAGGAAAATGCAAATGGGAGCTTTGCCTGAGGTGAGGTCTTCAGAGCTATTCCTGCTGATCACATTTTTGGCAGACAGAGAAGAGCTGGGTAAAAGTTTGGGGAGAAGGAAAAGTTTTATTTCGCATTTAGAGCCCAAATAAACTGAGCCAGCACACAGAAAAACTGAATTAAAAACCAAAAAACTAAAAACTGAAGAAGTTAGTTTGATTTCACATGCATTTGAGTTTTGGATAAATTAATTTTGGATAACTTCAATGCAGAACTATACCTCAGCCAGGTGTATTTGAAAGATTTGTGAACTTTGTAAAATGTTTGATGAAGCTGGACTGAATTTCAGATCTGTAATGAAACATGGAAGCAGGTGAGTTCCATGTGTTTTGGAGATTTTCTCATAAATAGTTTGCATTGCTCTAATAGTGACAAATTTAGAAAACTACCTTACCAGATGTACACA